>NC_081564.1:58853462-59153462 GCF_022355385.1 Mustela nigripes
CACCTTGCTGTCCTATGACATTTGAGCATAGATAGTCTCAAAAGTCAACGTTGTTTTAGATAATCTCTTCAGACTGTGCCCTATTTGAGTTACCATCACCACATGCTACCCCCTGTTCAGACTCCATGTCTTATTCCTATTCTTCACCACTGTATAGAAAATTTTAAATATTATCTTCTGGGGATGTGGTACACTGTCCTTAGAAAATCTGACTAAAGGGGTGTCTGGGTAGCTCAGTTGGTTAAGCATCTGACTCGATCTCAGCTCAGGACTTGACCTCAGGATTGTAAGTTTAAGCCTCAAGCTTTTAAAAAAAAAAAAAAAAAAGGAGAAGAAGAAGAAGAAAAAGAAAGAAAATCTGACTAAAGTAATAAATTATCCCCTAAAAATAAATTCCTGACATAAAAAATTCTGCATGCTTTTTTAGGGACATTGCAGACCCTCTGAATACAATCTGAATACAATCTGAATACAATCTAAGAGTCCCAGAAGTTTATGGATTCTTTTATCTTAATAATAGTAGAACTATATTCTGAAAAGCACCCATCTCAAATTTTACTTTTTTGTGTATAAGAACTAGATAGATTAACATTTTTCCCCTGGACTTTTCAAATATGCTTTTGAAAAAGATCCTTTGAAGCTACTGTAGGCAAAAGTTATTTTAAGTCACTGTTAGCATGTTTTTTCCTTTCTGTTCTAATGAACAAGTGAACTTCTACAAATTTCAGCTCATAATAATGACTATGAGAAGGAAGATAAAAGTACAGTGTGTGGAGGCTTACCCTGTTTCTTGAAACTTTCTAGAGTTTTCTCTGTTTACAGGGTAGGATAACTTAAACATCGGTCAATTCTCCTGCTAACATGTTACAGCTCAGGCAATCCGCAGTAGGTTTCCCTCGCTAAGTAAATTATGATGGTTAATTTTGTGTTTTAACTTGACCAGGCCACGGGGTGCCTTAATACTTTGTCAAACATGATTCTGGTTGTTTCTGGGAGGGTGTTTCGGATGAGATCAACATTTAAATCAGCAAACTGAGAAAAGTAGATTCACCCATCTTATGGGGGTAGCCCTCATCCAATCAGTTGAAGGTTTGACTAGAAGTAAAAGCTTTACTCTTTCCAAAGTAAGAGAGAATTCTTCCTGCTTGACTGGGGAATCATACTTTTTTTCCCCTTTGGACTTGAACCAGTGTGCTGTTTCTAGGTTTCAAGGTTTCAAGCCTGACGGTCTTCAGACTAGAGCTACACTATTGGCTCTCTGACTTCTTAGATCTTTGTACTTGAACTCATATGACACAATCACTTCTCCTGGGTCTTCAACTTGCCAACTCACCCTGGAGATGGTGGGACTTACTGGGCTCCATAACTGCATGAACTAATTTCCTAGAATAAATCTTTCTGCAGATAGATCAATAAATAGATAGGCAGATAGGTAGATACTATTGGTTCTGTTTCTCTAGAGAATCCTAACTGATACGTATATGTTAGAGAGGAGGAGATTTAGTGGGAAGAGAAGGAAAAGTGGTTTAAAATACAAGGATGGTGTACATTTTGCCTGTTAAAATAAAAGATGCCGTGCCATGATGCTCGATCCACAGGTAATCCTGAGATACTGTGCTGAGCAGAGTTCTGTGGAGACTCATGACAAATTTATTGCCCACAAAGCAACCACTTCACTGGACGTTAACAAGAAAAATATTTAATTTATCTGTCAAATCAGTATCCCAGCTTTTCTTGTACTTTGAAGGCTTTTTTTTTTTCCTCTTAAACTTAAATAGGAAGAAAGCAAGAGTTTTTTGTTTTGTTTTGTTTTGATTTTTCCCTTCCATCACATCAGAATGATTTTGTAAGTTTACAGAGCCAGAGGAGATGCACTTTAAATATATAATTGTTTAAATATTCTGTTTTACTTTTTGCAGTAGGTATAAGGAAACATACATCAGAAAGGGAGGGGCTCAAGTTCTGGTTCTTCACCTTTGTAGTTGTGTGAGTACAGCTAAATCTCTTATCCTATCAGGGTTTTGGTTTCTTCTTTTGTTAAATATAGAAAATACTACCTTCTATTGTTTTCTTTATGGAGTCCTTATAAAAAGTAAATAGGATAATGTATATGAAAGCATATGTACCATGAGTCTGATAATAAGTATGATACATTTTAATATCAAAAAAGAGAAGAAGAAAAAGAAGAAAAAAGGATTGGAAAGTAACTTTGCTAAGAGGAAAACAACAGTTTTGGCAGCATAAAAAAAGATGACTATCATTCATCTCAAATCTCTAATGCTATATTTTCTTTCATATGTAAGTCTATGCATAATTACAATGAGGCCTAAGATTTGTGTCTACAGGCCTGTCGGTATCTATGTTACAGATATACACAAGCAGATTGAACTGCTTGCTTTCTTTTTCTGAGCTTAGCTGGAATGGTTCCAGAATGAAAGGGATATTGATTAATCCCTCAAACCCCCTACAGGCCTAAACATCAATGGGATTATCTCGAAAAGCCTAAAAAAGAGACAGAAAGATCACAGAATGCTAGAGTTAGAAGGGATCATCAAATCCTACCCTCCCTACTCCCGTTTTGTAAACTCCCCAGATACAGAGAGGAGTTTTGAATGAACTGACCAAGTTCATTTGGGTAATCAGTGAGTGGGCTCACAGGTACATTAAGTTGGTCTCTGTCTACCCTCACACCACACTGCTCTGACTTAGGTGTTCATGTCTCCAAGGAGAGCTTCCAGGCCTTTTGCTATGTGCTATCCTTGACTTCCTCTCAGCAGAGTTGAATTTGTGCATGTGATTTTTTTTTTTTTTTTTTTTTTTTTTTTTTTTTTTTTTTTTTGGTCTGGAGTTTAACTGTTTAGAGAGAAAGCACAAAAACTGTGTTTTGGCCCCTGAAGAGAGGTGACGATTGGAAATAGGAAAGGATATGTAGAGATGTAATTTTTTAAAAAAATGTTTCAGAGAATTCTTCCCTTGGGAATGGAACTTTCCAAGCCCTTTATCAGGGCCCTAGGGAAGTGTTTTTCACAAATAAGTACCTAGATCTTCTCTTTCCACAATATTAAGGGTCTGGTCTTTGTATAAGGGTCAAAGCATCCATTGTAAATAAAGCTGGTTAGGGTGGTGTTGAGCATGGGTGTTTCCAAGGGTCACTGAATCACATGATGACCTTAAGAAAAAGAATAGAAATGTTTCCCTTCTTAGCTCCTAACCCCTCTCATAAAGCTTAGGAAAAGGAATAATAGAATAAAAATGCATGACCTGCTTTCTTTTTTAAGACTTTTTTTTTTTATAGCAGTTTTAGGTTCATAGTGAAACTGAGAGAAAGGTACAGAGATATTGCATATCCACTTGCATAAACTCCCCAATTATCAACATCTCCCACCAGAGTGGTACATTAGTTACAACTGATAAGCCTATGTTCACATATCATTACCACTCAAAGATCATAGTTTACATTAAAGTTCACTCTTGGTGTTATACTCTGTGGGCTTTTCAACAAATGCATAATGAAATGTATCTACTATTATGATATCAGACAGAGGTGTCACTGCCCTAAATGTCTTCCGTGCTCCACCCATTCATCCCTCCCTCTCCTACAACTTCTGGCCACCACCGATCTTTCTGCTGTCTCCATAGTTTTGCCTTTTCCAGAATGTCATCTTAGAATTATACAGCATGTAGCCTTTTCAGACTGGCTTCTTTCACTTGGTAATGTGCATTTAAGTTTACTTCCTGTCTTTTCCTGGAATAACATAGCTCATTTCTTTTTAGTACAGAATAGTATTTTATTGTCTGGATGTACCATAGTTTATTTACACATTCATCTATTGAAGGCCATCTTGGTTGCTTCCAAGTTTTGGCAATTATGAATAAAGCTTCTATAAACATCCATGTGAAGGTTTTGTGTGGACATACGTTATCAGCTCTTCTGGGTAAATACCAAAGAGCATGATTGCTGCATCATATGGTAAGAATTATGTTCAGTTTTATAAGAAAGTGCAAAATTGTCTTCCAACATGGCTGTACCATTTTGCATTGCTACCAGCAATGAGAGTTCCTGTTAGTCCACATCTTCACTAGCATTTGGGGTTGTCACTGTTCTGGATTTTGGCCATTTTAACAGGTGTGTAGTGGTATCCTGTTTTAATTTGAATTTTCATAATGACATACGATGTGGAGTATCTTTTTATATGCCCATTTGCCATCTGTATATGTTCTCTGGTAAGATATCTGATAAGGTCTTTGACTTATTTTTCAATTGGCTGTCTGCTTTCTTATTATTGACTTTTAATAATCCTTTACTTATTTTGGATATCAGTCCTTTATCTTTTATGTATCTTTTATAAATATTTTTTCCCAATCTGTGTCTTGTCTTCTTGATCTCTGGGCAGTATCTTTTGCAGAGTAGAATTTTCTTAATTTTAGTGAGGTCCAGCTTATCAATTCTTTCTTTCATAGACTGTGCCTTTGATGTGATTCTAAAAGTCATAGTCATAGTGATCATACAGATTCTCTCCCGCATTATTTTCAATCTATATTCACATAAAACTAAATTTTATGGTTTTATAGTTCGCCTTAGTTTTGTAATTTATTTTGAGTGAATTTTGGTAAAGAATGTGAGCTCTGTGTATAGATTTTTTTATTTTTTTTTTTTTGGATGTGGATATCCAGTTGTTCCAGCACTGTCTGTTAAATGGGACTTCTTAACCAGACATTTTTGAGAGAAAGAAACATTGTGGTTGGCCCTGGGTGAAAGTATGAAGTTCATTTTCAGTATCCTATCACTTTTTCTTTGCATGCAATTTCCCCTAATTGCACTATTTGTCTGAATTCTCAGATTCTTGTGCTTTCTCAGGCCTTCTTTAGAGGGTAGGAAAAGGAAATTTCTCTCAAGGCATTCAGGAACTCAGATTATTGCTTTTTTAGGATTGTTTTCACTTCAAGGATGTTTGAGAAAGATGACATTATTTCCTTAAAAGGGAAACATCTCTCCTGATTGCATTTTCAGTGGTACCATCAGGTTCTACAGGCATTCGGGATGGCATGGTGGTGAGAGTTTGAATTCTAATAACAAAGCAGGAAAACATTTTTTTTCACTTTGGTTCCAGTGTCACTCTTTTTGCCGTATATTCTCATTTAAAGATTCATTGCCCGGAGGAGAGTTGTACATTGGCTATATAGCCTGCAATTTTCTGAAACTTTGAGTATTTGCTCAGCCTCACTAGAGTCTTGTGAACAACCCTGCATTCCGACCTGCATTGCCCATTAACATCATCACTAATAACACTTGCATACACAAAAGTAGGCATATATGTTAAAGAAGATGCAAGTAATAGCCTGTTTGTTTTTGATCCTGGTGTTTATTAGACTGGTACCCAAAACCAGATACCACTACTTCTTCTTGGCTCTCTCCAGTTGTTGCTTTTCTTCTATTGATTTTGGCTCCTTCATTCTATGCTATTTCTTACCTCCTTCCTTTGATGAGAACTATCTTCAGATCTGAGTTCTTATTCCTCAGTTTGTGATCCAATGCTCCCTACCCTTTGTTATTAAGGTAGACATCAAACAGCATAACAACACTTTGTTAATATCCGCTAGCAAACAGCTTTTGATTGTCTGCAATACCTGCTCTCAGAAGTAATTTTTTTTTAAAAGATTGTAGTTATTTATTGGTCAGAGAGAGAGAGAGAGAGAGTGAGCACAGGCAGACAGAGTGGCAGGCAGAGAAAGAGGTAGTAGCAGTCTCCCCGCTCAGCAGAGAGCCCGATGTGGGACTCCATCCCAGGACACTGGGATCATGACCTGAGCTGAAGGCAGCTGCTTAACCAACTGAGCCACCCAGGCGTCCCTCTCAGAATTATTTTATCCAGTCAAATATTCTGGTGCTTTGAGATTAATTTTAGCTTGCTTAGCAGAAGATTCTAAATCCTACTTACATACTGTACTTAAGTGTATCTTCTTCCATCATCTGCCCGACTTCTTCCACTCACTTTTACATTTCTGCCATCACAATAGCCAGGCTTCCTCATTATTGTTCTCTCACATAACTTTTTCTATATGAGACTCTTAATAAATGTTGGGCAAAACTTAGGAATTTACTTCCAAATTTGCAGTCATCTTTGAACAGTTCCTCCTAAATTTTCATGCATATAGGACTAAGATAAAGACTCTGGTGCAAGAATAGAAGAAAAATTACAGATAAGAATAACCCCAATTTCCTTTGCAGAATGCCAGCCCTCACTATGAATGGAGACACTGAGCTATATTCTACCAGAGCCAAATCTATTTCCTACTCACACCTTAAAGGGATATTAGAAAACTGGAGTCATGCCCATAATGTTTGCCACATGTTCTGAAAGTCCTGAAATTCACTCTTCCTTAATACTCCCACTTCCAACAATTTCATCCCATTTTCTTCAAAGCTAACTTGGTTTACTGCCTCATGACCTCTGACCCCATCAACACCTTCAAGACTGTTTTTTCTGTCTCCAATTCCTCTTGCCTTTAACTATGTGTTTTCCTTTCACCATGTTTACTGTCCTAAAGCACATATTTTTCATTCCAGCTCCTAGTTCAGGACCCTGAAGTATCTCCCAGGAAAGGACCTGTGTAGTTTTGAGTCAGTGGTGCCCACAGGTGCTATCACCTCTGTGTTTTCTCAAGCTCTCCTTCCATGTGAATCCCCTGTACCAGGTGGATGGATGGGCCTACTTTCCCATCACAGAATTCCTGGTAGATCTCAGCTTTTGTGTATAACCCATATCCATAGCAGTTCTGTCTGCCTGAAAAGTTCTAGTTTTTTCCCCCTGCTTCGCTCTAATGCATTTTCCAAGGCTTAACTCAAATTCTCAATTTTTATTTCTTTATGAAGACTTCTTTAGCAATCTAAGAGAATTTCCCTCCTCTTATCTTCAGCCACATTTATTACTTGCATTAATCATGTTGGCACAACTTAATCATTAGTGATTCTGGTTATTTTTTTCATATGCATCTCTTTTGTTTACCCAGCTGTACGGTAAGTCCACAAAGCAATCGAAGTAAGCTCCCTGTAAGGCATATCTGATTATATCATTCCCTTGTCTAAAACTCTCCAATTGCTCCCCTTTGCAGTGAGGATGAAGCCCAAATTCTTGTAAGACCCTTCATTACCTGACTCATGCCCATGTTTTTAGCTTCATCTACCTCTGTGTTTACTGTTTCCTCTCCTACAAACTTTAAGACAGCAGATTTATGTTATGGATTTTATATTCTTTCCTCCAGTCCTACATATAATCAGCTCTCAAAACCTTGAACTTCCACTGCTAAATATCTTTAGAAACTATCCCTTTGTCTCCATCCCTATTGCCCCTAATTTAAAATATAACAAAAATGACTCTTTTCCAGAATAGAGACTTAAACTCCTTGTGTCCTGAGTAATTTTTAAAAAAGATTTTATTTATTTATTTGACAGAGAGAAAGAGATCACAAGTAGGCAAAGAGGCAGTCAGAGAGAGGGAGAAGCAGGTTCCTTGCCAAGCAGAGAGCCTGATGTGGGGCTTGATCCCAGGACTCTGAAACCATAAACTGAGCTGAAGGCAGAGGCTTAACCCACGGAGCCACCCAGGTGCCGCCCCTGAGTGATTTTTTTAATATAAAGTGCTGAGTTTGAAGTGATTCTGAGTTATCAAAAATAGGTATTGAGAGTATGAATTTGGATATGTGTGTGTGTGTGTGTGTGTGTGTGTGTGTGTAAAAAATTAAATGAGAGTCATTGTCAAATTACTAATTCTAGGAATAGATGACAGGAACAAGGAAGAGAATATAGTGTGAGTGAAGGAGAGGGTGTAAGTCAGAACACCAAAGATATCTAACATTTAATGAATGGAATCTGAGAAGGAGCAACCAGAGAAGGAGAGGAAAAACAAGCTAGTGGGGTTATCATGAGAGATAAGAAGAGAAAGTGACATAAAGCAAGGTTTATGGTGCCCAGTCCTAAAAGTAGATCCAAGACAGATAAGGATAGAGATGCAATATGTTAACAATATCCATGTGGAAGAACAGGTCAAACTTATTGTGCATTTACTATATGCCAAGTACTTGACCCATGTGAGTTTATCTAAATTTTCTAAAACAGTGAGGCAGATCTTTGCTTGTAGGACAAGAGGTTGTTTTTCTGTGTATGTGTGTGTGTGTGTGTTTTCCAAGTCAGGAGAAATTTGAACAAATTTAAATGCTAATTGGTAGGACCTGCAGAGAATCAGGACTTGCAGAGGACAGAGGAGAAGATAGAGAGAGGGAGTTCAGCCAAGGCAGGAGCAAGTGGACGCTGAGCCGAGGTGGAGGGGTGAATATAGACCAAAAGCAAGAAAACCACAACACCTTCCGTTTTCACCTGGGCCCTGGCTGGGTGATACATGAGCTGCCTGAAGTTGACAGAAAGAAAAAGATACCATTTCTTTCTAAGGGCTTCCTTTTGAGGGAAATGGAGGGGTGAACTCATTTGCTGGCAGTCAGATATTAAAGGTAGGAAAGTGATCAATGCATTTGGAATCTGAAGATCTGGGTTCAAATTTCCCAGCTTTGATGATTTTCTCACAGTATCTGAGCTGGTCTTTTAGCTGCTAAGCCAGGCTCACATCTCCCAACTTAGAAAGTTGTCATGGCAACATCTAACCCAGGGCCTACCACATAGTAGGCATTCCAAAAAATAATAGTTAAATCTGAATCTACGTTGCCCTCCCCCTCACCCTTTTAGCTTATTGAATTAGAAATCAGTAATGAGCTGTTTCAAAGCTTTCTGCCAACAGCCATTGAAAGGATGAAAAGGAAAAAAAGAAAGAAAGAAAGAAAGAGCTTTAGTAACTAGACAGCGCTATATTCTCTGTAGAAAGGAAAGGTGCTCTGACTTAGTGCCCACCATGCCCAGGGCCATTAATGAAGCCTGGCTCCTTTTTTCTCATCATTGCAGCCATTCAAAAGGAGAAAGTCTTCTTGGCAAGGAAGTGCTATTTTCAGAGACAAGATTAGGCTCATTTGGGGCAGGAGCCTTGCTTCTTCAGTCCCGGCACCTCTGAAGATTAGGTTAAAAGGTAAGAAGGAATGACTCAGAATAATTGCATTGCTTTACTGTGAACTTTAAGATCTTTTAGTGGAGGAGTTTTACAAGCAGTGATAGATTGTCATGGAGAGAGGAAAAGTACAAACCCAGGGGACAAGAACAGCGATGCCTGACTGAATTTCTACACAAAAAGAAGGTTGGCCAGACTTGTTATGTTTTTCTACCTCCCCCAAATTCACGGGCATACTTTTAATATGCCTTCGTCTTTCCAGGTTCTGAAAACAGACTTTTTCTCCTTATCTACCTTCACTATATAACTGCATGTTTTCTATGAAGCAGATTTTAGAAATCCCATTCTGAGATTGGGTATATCAAAGTAAATACTGTCTATACATGCAAAATTCAGTTGTTATTTTATAATCGGGGAAAATATATCCATAATGATAGCTCTTAACTAGAGAACCTAATGTCTTACTTTTCAGCACTAATCCAGAAAACTATCAAAAAATATGTATTGATCCTTTATTGAGTTTTTAGCTTAATGCTGAGTTGTTTGAGGGATGCAGAAGAAATAAAACTAGGCAGTCCCCTCCGCTTATGAGTGTACGGTCTACTTGGATAGAAAAGGCATGGTTTGGCTGAACCTCTGATGATAAGGGGTAACACATTATCACAGCTACTCAAGTACAACCTGTAGTAATTATGGTCACTTTCCTTATCTGTCCTTCTTCTACGTCCATCTCCACTTCTACCTCAAGTCCCATAGTCAGAGACATGGGGGGGAACCCTCGACTCCTCTCTTTTTCTGATCTTCCACGTCTGACCAATTGACAGGTCCTATGGTTTCTACCCCTAAATATCCCTGAATGTGTCTACTTATCTCTGGTCTCTGCTGCATCCCCCTGTTGAGGCCACCATCTATATTCACCTGGAATCCATCTAAGGTTTGATGAGCGACTCCTGGACTTCCACCCATGCCCTTTGCCAATCCATTCTACACGGTGAGCCAGAGTGACCTTTCTAAGTGGCAAATGTAAGAGTGTCCTCAAGTTCACACACAGCCCCAAATTTCACACCTCTTTTCATCAAGCCAATTCAAAGCATTCTGTTTAAAATCATCTGATCATTTGTCCTGGGTCTTAAAACTGCCTGGGCTCCCCCTTGCGGCTTGAAGGCCCTTACTATTCTGGCTATAGCTTGGATCAACAGGCTTCTCTCCAGCCACTGAACAGAAGGATGTACAATCTGGGCCCACTGACTCCCTTTCTTCCCCTCCCCTGACTGCCAGCCCTGCCCTCACCCCTGGATATGTTCTCCTGGTTCAACCTATAACTGGCAGGCTGGGTACCATAGAGCAAAAGCTCGCAAGCCCTGTAAATCTGGTGGCTAAGTCTAGAGCAATGGGTTTCTGTGTCTCAGCTGTGTAACAGTAGGCAAGTTATCTAACCTCTCTATACCTCAGTTTTCTCCCGTGAAATGGGGAGAAAAATAACTGAACCTACCCCCTAGGGTACCTACCCCATAAGCTTGTCATGAGGAAGCAGTAATGTAATTCAGGTAAAGTGCTTGACTCATAATAAACATTCCATGAAAGCAGCTCTTATTTTCATGACATATCGTACTTCTTTTTATTATTTTGTGTTTGCAGTTTCCGTTCTAAGGTAAAAAGGTTCAGCGTGAGTTATGTGCCCTTGTTAAATTAGTTTTCTGATTGTGGTTTTTGATTAAATGTCATGTAAGATTCAAAGTAGAAATAAATAATCATGCAGACAAGATGTTATACCACAAAAGAACCACAGAACACAAATGAGGGGAATTTTACCATTTGTGTCACTGTCTAATTCACCTGAAGGACTGCGAGACATTCAGAAGAACTTGATATTCTGTGAATTAGTAAGTGAGTTAACTCATTTGATCAAATATTCAAAGATGATAAGTCAACAAATGTTCTCTATTCATTTATGACAAACGTGATTCACACGGCACACAGTAGCATCGATGATGGCAGACACACATTCGGAGCCTGCTTAGCCCTCAAAGCAGAGTCACGTACGGGGCTGCATGGAGATGAATTGACAGAAGGATGCTGTGGGATAAGCTGTTGTGAAACTCGAGGGTCTGGGGTGAGAAGGACAAGGCTGGGAAGAGCAAGAGAAACATAGTTGACAGAAGGGATCGGCTCTGACAAAGATGTTGGATTTTTCCCAAAGGAAAGTAGCAAGGACAGTCATAGATGCACCCATATAAGAAATCCAATGGTTATGCAGAACAGAGTCCATGACAACAATGTTTATCACAATTAGGCAGAATATCACCTTGCAGGAGAGCAGTTCATTCATGGCAGATTCCCAGATAATGGCTGGGGATGGGAGGTGAGAAATTCGGTTACTTGGGGATAGATCTAGCAAGAACTGATAGGGAAATAGGATGCCATCCAAGCTGATGAAGATCTAGGGCCACAGACCGAAAAGCCCATTTTTTATTATGCAGGATAAAAGAGAAGAGGAAGGTGTAGGAATTAAATGTGATTTAATGCAAGGACAAACCATATGATTTCAACAGGATACCCTTACAGAATCTAAAACTCATCCTTATTCTATCCAGTCTTGCAAATATTTCGTAGCTCAACTACCAAGAGCCATTGCTATGTTAGGAGTCCATAACTTCACAATTCCTAACTTATAAACGTCCCCTCTTTGTCAACATTGGCTCAGAAAATTGGGCCATGGACTTGTGGTTCTACCCATAAGAAAACTCAACTTTGGGAAGCTGAAAAATGTCACAGTTAAGAGAATCAAAACAGTGACTGCAAACTTCCATCACCCAAATCAGCATGGTCAGACCTACATACCATAAAACAATATCATGTTAATCACTGAGGAAAATGAAGGAAACAACCATGTCGACCCTCTAGTATTCCGAGTACGGGAACCATTTTGGTAAATTGTATGTTAGCTTGAAAATGAAATGAGAGCTTCCACTGTTTCTGATTGAACTATTGTCCTTACGCACAGGTAGTTCTTGGAAACATGATTCCAGTTATGGTTAATTATATATGTATATTTTTTAATTATATATAAAATTTTAGAAAAGAAAGAACGACTAAAAATAATCAAAGGGCTGTTTTTTATTCCTTCTTTATTTGTTTCATTTGCAAATGAATGTCTGTGATCTCAGAATGGTAAAAACATGTTTTAAAAATCTAAGTGTTACCTTTCCTTTATTTGTTTAAAAACTTCTTTAAAGTAACCATATAGCTTTTGCTTTCTTCGCCATGGTTATGTTTCTTACAGCATTATGTCTGTGCAGAATATTCAAATGTGTTCCTAAATAGTTGATAATTGCTATGTACTTTCACCATTTACGCAAAGATGCGTAATTGGAGTACTTCTTGATTTCAATGGTTTAATGTAGCCCTGAAAATGAAAATAAAATACTATTGAACCCTCAAGAGAAGCTAATAGGTGAAGCATGATGGTTCAATATCAATAAAAATAAACTTTGATATGATCATTAGAAACTCTCTCTAAAGGTCATCTGTCTTCATTAAAGGCCAAGAAAAAGGACTAAAAGACAGTTTTTAACAACTTTTTTTCTTTAACTCAACTTTTCTTAGGCAATAATGTACAAATCAAAATCACCCTTCTTTAGCTACTTAAATGTATAGGTCTGTAAAACAGAAAAAGAATACTCTAAGAAAACTATTTTAAGTGCCATGTTCTTTGGGCCAAAGGTGTCCTTGTAAATCTATGGGATAAACTTTTTCTGCACTAACCAGAGACCCTATGTTCCAGAAAACAGAACAGACAGCTGGAAAGCATTTTCAGTTGTCTTAAGGAATAAATATGGTTTCTAATTCGTTTTCTAAACTGCTTTCAATAATCTTCACTCTCCAAAAAGGCGAGTCGAGACTGGCTGATTGGAAGGAAAAGGGATTATGAAAGCTCCACATAACGTGTCTGGTTTGGCACAGCCACAATTGAATACTTTAGCTTTCCTGCCAGGATGGTTAAGTTAACACTTAATTAGTATGTGTACCAAACAAAACGTGCTTCTGGGCAGCACATTTTTAAAAAACTTCCCCCCACTGCCCCACAAATAAATAGCCTGGTTTCTTCCCAAAATATTCAAGGAAAAGGCTGTGCTTGCCTGGGGCAGAGGCCAGATGCCTTGACTTCCAGCTTCCTTCCATCAAAGCCGTGCAGTTTGGAAATTAAAATCTACAGCAATAATGAAACATATTAAAATGCATGCAAAGTCTTGAGGGCTTATAATATGCTAAAAACCGGCAATGCATGTTTACATCCATATATCAACTTGGATGTGCTGAAAAGATTTAAAGTGTAAAATATGCAAATATGTGTCATATTGTCACACTTGGTCTCTCTAATGGAACTCCCTTTCATCTCAAGTCGTCTTAATTTCATGAATATTACATGGCCCTCACACCTTTTACTCCTGCTGTTGCTAGGCTGAGAAGATTATGAAAATATGTTAATAGTAACTTTCATCAAATAAAAGTTGCAATATTCCAAATAAAGCATTTTCCCCCTCCTCTTAAAATACAAATGGTGAAGGGTTTCATGCTATTTTGTTTCCCTGTGGGAGACTAGATAACTATAGGCCAATTAAATTAATGAGAAAAGACCATGCAAATGGCAATATTTGTGCATAATCTTGGCTGGCTGCACATATAGACAGGTATATAGTGGTTTTTAAAATATTCTTGAGGAATGAAAATAGTCCCAGATCTGGAATACGGATTGTATATAAAAATTAGTTTTAAATTAGGCTGTCCTACACAAAAGCCCATGCTTTTATATTTAATTGTCGAAAAACCATAGAAGGTAGAAAGAAGTGGCAAGTTTGAGGTATCTGTCCTCATTTATGAAGCTGAAGAGGAAAATAATATTGGCATCTCAGATAAAAGAGAAAGAAAGAAAAAGGAAGGAAGGAAGGAAGGGAGGAAGGAAAAACGTACTCTGTTCTGTTCATCTTGGACACATTGTCCTGATCCTTTTAGAATGACAGCCTTATTTCTTTTTCCCGACACCTGCTGAAAGGCTCATTTTAACTTGCCTTACTGATAACTTTAAATGCACAGTGGAAGGCAAAAAGAATGAGAAGCATACATTTCTTGACCTAATTCTCACCAACGATGAGGTACTGGTGACTATGCAGAAATTATAAGAATCTGAGACCGACTGCCACCTTGAACTCCATAAAGGGGTGAGAAGGGAGATCCAATACTTTGGGGTTTAATTAGAACTTTATTTTAGAAGAGCCCTGGATTTAATACATTTGAAGAAAAGATTATTTGTAACCCGTGAACAGATATTCTATAAATGATTAAAGAATAGGAAACAAAACCAGGGTTATTCTGACAAGATTTTGGCCAATAACTGAAACGAGAAAGTTAAATAGCATTTGAAAGGAGCCAGTTTCTTGGCTCTGCAGAATGGCCCAGGAACCTTTCATACAGGCTTTGATTCTTTTTTTTTTTTTTAATATTTTATTTATTTATTTGACAGAGAGAGATCACAAGCAGGCAGAGAGGCAGGCAGAGAGAGAGGAGGAAGCAGGCTCCCCACTGAGCAGAGAGCCCGATGTGGGGCTCGATCCCAGGACTCTGAGATTATGACCTGAGCCGAAGGCAGAGGCTTAACCCACTAGCCACTCAGGTGCCCCCAGGCTTTGATTCTTAAGAGTTTGCCCAGATGATGGAAGGAAGGGCAGTAGACAGGAGGGATACAAACAAGAGTACACACGCAAGGACCTAGTCGAGAAGACTGCAGTGCAGAATGTGCGGGGCTCCCCGGATGCAGAGGGCAGTAGGAAGGATAGTGGCAACTATGTTTCAAAAGATTGCCAGGAGGGTGCCTGGGTGGCTCAGTGAGTTAAGCCGCTGCCTTCTGCTCGGGTCATGGTCTCAGGTTCCTGGGATCGAGTCCCGCATCGGGCTCTCTGCTCGGCGGGGAGCCTGCTTCCCTCTCTCTCTCTGCCTGCCTCTCCATCTACTTGTGATTTCTCTCTGTCAAATAAATAAATAAATAAAATCTTAAAAAAAAAAAAAAAGATTGCCAGGAGAAGGAGAATAAACTCTGGCTAAAGACAGATGGGGCAATGCTGACAGACGACAAAGAGAAGACAGGCTTCCATAACTGCTTTTCTTCTGAATTGTTGCTGTCGTTTTGCCGTTTTTGTTTGCTTTCTTCTGTATTGTTGCTCTTCCCTAATAGTAGAGTTTTCAGGTTAGACTTGTTGGACAAAAATAAAAAAAGAAAATACAGCCTGTGCTGTGTGAAGCCAGAGAAAAGAAGCACACATACACTTTCAATGGGTTTTACTTTATTTATCTGAAATTCATCCTTTTTCTAAAATAATATGTAATCTTAGCAGCAAGTAAAGATACTTCCCCAATTTGGAGAGAAAGCAACACTCTATCTTTCTCCATCACTCAAAGGTAACTTTCCCCCCTAAATTCATACAAAATTTAGATTACACTATTTAAACAATTTTAATGCTACATTTTAAAACTATCATTTCATGAGTAGTTCCCTACATCATTAAGGATGCTATATAAATCTCAATCACTACACAAGGTTTCATATTATGTTTTTTTTAATCAGTATTGGATATTTAGTTTGTTCTAAAATTTTGTCAAATAATATAAATGAAATACAAAATATTGTTCATACATTTTTGTCCATATTTAAATATAGTTTTAGATAAACTCCTTGTAAGGGAACCAACACAATTTTACAAAACAGCCATGTTACTAAGTTTAAAGAAACATAATACAAAGAAGATGAGATAAATTGTCCTCTGAAATACAGTATTTCCTCCTTGATTACTTCTTTTTCCTTATTGGCTGAAATGCGTCAAGTGAATTTTAACAGAGAACATGGATAAGACTTCCCTTTCTGGTTCTGGGGAGTTAGGTGATTGAAAACAAACTGCTTTTGAAAAATAATGAATGGACCGAGGGGAAATGTTAAATAACATCAAAACTCATGGAAGAAGGTGTCTAGTATGTAGTTAAAAATAACACATCACTCGAAAGAACAAAGTGATATGAGTAGAGTAAAAACTGCAGAAGGCAGAGAACTGCTTACTCCCACTTTGGATACCGGGAGTGCCTAACACAGGTTACAAAATGACCATATTAAAAGAAATAAACAGAAAGCTGACAATACCTGCAAGGCAAAGGAAAGCATACAAGGGAAGATTTGAAGAAAACAAAAGACGACTAGAAATATAAAGTAAAATAAAGCAAGTTAAAAACTCAGTGGAAATCTTTAGCAGTAGAAATGACATATTCTAATTGAGAATTAGGACAGTAAAAGATAGAGAAGAAGATTTTGTTCCTACTAAACCCAGGAAGAAAACAAACATAAAATTCAATAGACAGAGAGGGTTTTAGGGATTAAAACAAGTCCAAGAAGAACAGTGAGCCCAGGACTAGGAGGAGATAATACGCAGAAAGATAATGACTGAGAATTCTTCAGACCTGATAATAAACCACTCCACAGAGTCAGCCCCAAGCAAGATCAATTAAATAGAAATTTATACCTGGAGACTTCATAGAGAAAGTGTTGAAAATGAAAGTTAGAGGAAAACCAAAGCCAGCCAGCAAATAAAACACAGATTTCCTTTAAAGAGTGGCAGATAGCCTTATGGTGAGTATTAAGGAGGGCGAGTATTGCATGGAGCACTGGGTGTGGTGCATAAAGAATGACTCTTGGAGCACTGGAAAAAAAAAAAAAAAAAAGAGTGGCAGATAGACTGACAACTGTCTTTCACAAATGCAACAACTGAAGCCAAAAAACCATGGAACGATACCTTCAGAATACCGAAAGGGATCGTCTGCACATTGATTCCATATGCAAGGAAAATACCTGTTAACAATAGAAATGAAAATCAGGGCATTTTAAAATGAAAGCTGAGAGAATTCATCACCGGAGATCCTTATTAAAGAACTATTAAAGTGTAAATTCCAGACAGAGAGAATGTGATTATTGATAAGAATTTCAGTGATATTTTACCTGTGATACAAAAAAGAATGAAAGTAGTACATATGTAGACAAATGTGAATAGATACTGACTACATAAAAAAGTAATAATCTCTAGGGTATATTTCCAAATTGGATTAAAATGCCAGGCATAATGCCATGGGATATAAATATCGTGGGTGTAAATAAGGTTGATGTTAATCCAAGAAGCTATAAGACTTTATTAATTTCATACTTTGCTTAGTTATCTATGGTATTTTTATGCTATTTTTTTCCCAGACTTAGCCATAAAAGAAAGAATGAGAGTGAGTAACTATAGGTAGAATAGATAAGAATCACAAATTAAAGTAATAGATGTAAACTTACACTGCAGTAAATTTAAAGATAATCCAGGTAAAAGGCAATCATGTCAGTGCCAGAATAAAAAAGCAAATGCTATTTATAAGAGATACATATAAGCATAATCCACGGAAAGGTTGAGTTTCAAATGCTACATGTTGGCCAAAGTAGATTTTATACAATAAAACACACTGGCTGTTAAGATAATTACTTTATAATAATAAGAGTTTCAAATGACCAAGAAGATGCAAACATTTAAAATGTATACTATTAAGAATATAATCTTAATTTATAGACCTAAGTTTACTGACTTAAAGAAATAGAAAATTTACAATCTTTGTGAATATGTAATTGATATAGCAAGGCAAAAGACTGATAAGGAAATAGGATTAGTCTAATGAACATATATAGAAAATTACCCAATTAATGCAAAGCAGACATTTTTTCTTCAAACACAAATAGTATGTTTATAAAAACTGTCCAGAAACTTGATCATAAAACAAGCCTTAACTTATTTCAAAGCATTTACATCATAGAGAACGTGGTCTCTAACTACTATGTAACTGTAGTAGGTGACAAAGGATAGAGAAAGATATTTGGACATTAAGAAACATTTCTCAATAACCCATACATTGAAGAAATGGAACTAAAGTTCAGAAAATATTTTAAGTTAAATGATAATGAAAATGCCACTATTCAAAATTTGGCCTTCAGATGGACATTTGAATGGTCTTGAAAATATCCATATGCATGTGTGCACGTGTGTGTGCATATGTATGTATCAGAAAAAAGATATATAATGCTTTATATACATATGCATGCTTTAGAAAAATAAAGCCTGAGAATTAATGAACCTTCCAGCGTTCCAGAAAGCTTAAAAAAATAATAAAAACAAACAAAAAAATAACAAAAACAACCTCTTTATGAAAGAAGTGACAAAATCTTAGCGATAAATTACAAAATAAAAACTTTATAAATAGAAAACAAATACAATACATGCACTCGATAATGCTACCAGTTAGTTCTTTGAAAAAAAAAAAATCTTTTTCAATTGACAAACTTCTGGAAGGATTATTCAAGCACCAAAAAAAAAAAAAGAGAGAGAGAGAGAGCAAGAAGGTGAGAGATTAAGAGATGGTAGAGATAAACAATAAAAGCATAAAAAGCACATCGCTTTAGGTTCTTGCCCTAAGGAGGGACAACACATATTTGTTAACTATGGTACAATCTACCAAACTTCCTAAAATTACATTTTTTTGCTTGTTAGTGAAGACCAACTTCACTCTTCCCTTGTACAGACAAGCTCTCTCCCTCAACTTTGTTTAAAGAATAGGAGGCAAATAGACCATTTATTGTTTCTCTTTCCTGAGTAAGGCCTTAGAACAGCTAATTATTTTTCTCCCGGTTCTAAGTGGATGATACATACATTTCTCAAAATGAGGAGTCTTCGATGACTTAGAAAGTTCCCCATCCATGATTATTGATGACATCTGGGTTTATGATTTAAATCTTGGTGTGTTGCCTCATACCAGTAGATGGACTCAGTCCTGGTTACCACAGTGACTGCTCGGCGGGTACCAAAGGACACTGATGCTGGGCAACAGCGCATCTTCAACATTTAGAGCCAATATAGAAAAGTAAGCATGGACAATCCTACTCTTGACCATTACCAAAATGCATGCTGAACCAACTAGCCCACTAGGCCTTGATGATAAAGCAGAGATGGTCAAGGAGGGCATGGCAAACCTTTCACTTACAATCATGCACTTTCTCAAAGTGTTCCTTTTATTATCTAAAGCTCATCTATTTTTAACTGCTTAGATTTATTATGAATGGAGTAGCAAATTGTATAAGGTCAGGCAACCCCTGATTACAACCTCAATAAATCAACCCAGATTCATTTTAATAAGATACATAATTTCTTAGTGAGTTTTTCTCTTTTTCTTTTCCTCTTCTTCTTCTTCTTCTTTTTTTTTCACTGAGTTCATCTCAGTGAAAGCTTTTCAAAAACCAGGGTTTAGTAATTGGTTGGAAGATTCTTCATTTTATGCTTCTTGACTCTGCTCTTTCTAATTTCTGCATGCAGTAAAGCAAGAGCCATTCTAAGAAACTAGAACAGATAGATTGATATTCAACACTCAGAATTAAAAAATGTACCTAGAAAAAAGAGGTCATAGGTTTTCAGGTTTATTTTTCTTCTGCCTAACCCATCGCTACAATGTGCACACAGGAGTGTTGTCCCAGGTCAAGAGATTTGCCACTGATTATAGGAGAAGAACAAACAACTATCTGATCATGTAAGCAAGAAGAACCACTACCAGCAAAATTAATCATGAGTTCTGTTTGAGTTATACCAAACAACCTGTAGGAAGTTTTTTCTCTACTCTATTGATTTAGCTGAAAAATTCATTTGGCTGTTTGTTGACAGAGGCCATGTGAAAGAAAAAATAAATCATTATGCTTATGATTGCTTATAAGTTTTACATCTGCAATGCCAGATAGACAATCGAAGGAGTGCATATATAATCATTAAAGCAAATCATACAGGTGGGCTTCTGGAACTCTACCACACTGCAATTGCATGTGCTTCCAAGGAAAATCTGAACGACTCTGTCTATGTCAATATATACAAAATATATACAAAATATATACAAAAAACAATATATACAATATATACAAAAAATACCAAGACTCACTGAGCTTTACTTTTCTTTGGGGAACACCTCAAGAACAGCTTTGCTATGAAGCCTCCACTTTTTTGTGAAGTGTTTCACCATTTGTCACATAGCCCATGTCTAAATAATAATTTCCATTCTTCTCATTATTTTTTTCAATTCTTCTCATTATTAATATCTCTCCTTATTCTTTTTTTGTTTTTAAAGATTTTATTTATTTATTTGACAGACAGAGATCACAGGTAGGCAGAGAGGCAGGCAGAGAGAGGAAGGGAAGCAGGCTCCCTGCTGAGCAGAGAGTCTGATGCGGGGTTCCATCCCAGGACCCTGGGATCATGACCTGAGCCAAAGGCAGAAGCTTTAACCCACTGAACCACCCAGGCGCCCCAATATCTCTCCATATTCTTAAATCAACTTAGAATAGAAAATAAATGTCCAGTCTTTCTTTTAATACTGTGTGATGGATGTTACAGAGTCAAAGTAAGTTTAGGATTGGCGTTTTTAAAACCTAAATAACATATCACTATTTGCAGTATGTTTATTATCAACAACAGCAAGAAAACTCTCTATTCAATTTTTTGTCGATTACCACATTTGCTATCATTGTCTACATATTACCTATATATTTTAGTCAGAAAATTTAATTATCAAAACTAATAGACATTACGTACAAATATTTCAGTATTTACATGAAGAATCTAAAACCACAAGAAGTGACAATGGTGACAAAATAAATACCTGGGACCCAACTTTCCTGAACTAGAATCTCATATAGTTTCTACCAAACAGTGTGTTTGGTCATCAACCTGGACGAGAGTTTTACAAACAGAAGAAAGATCCAGAATAGGAAAAATCAACCACACCAAAAATCAGATTATGGGGTGAGTGGTGAGTTTTACCTACTGAAGGAAAATGTTTTTAAAAGACCCCAATTACATACTGGAAGGCAAAGACTAACGTGGCCACATGGAAACTGTGAAAACATAGAGGCAATAGAGAAAGGGATTTTCTTTTACTCCATTTTAGACTGATACAAGTGAGAGCACTTTAAAATAATATATATTTTATATATATTATAATATATATAATATTATATGTTCCAAGATTCATTTTTTGTGCACACCCAGTGCTCCATCCAATATGTGCCTTCCTTAATACCCACGACCAGGCTCACCTGTCCCCCCACACCTCCCCTCCAAAACCCTGTTTGTTTCTCAGAGTCCATAGTCTCTCATGGTTCATCTCCCGCTCTGATTTCCCCCAATTCACTTTTCCTTTCCTTTACCTAATGTCCTACATGTTATTCCTTATGCTCCACCGGTAAGTGAAACCATATGATAATTGACTTTCTGTGTTTGAATTGATAGTTATTGTTATCTAGTTAATGTCAATATGTAGATACACATATGTAATATAGTCCAGAAGAAACAAGGTAATCTCCTTGCAAATGTTACTCTGAAGTGAGGTGAATAGCCACATTGACTGTCCAAACCTCAGAAAACTCAGGAATATTTTCTGATATGCTTTTTTGTAAGGTACACAAGATTTGTCATTTGAATTTATATTCATAATTAATACATTTGCTCAGATAGTCCAGTCCTAGAGATCTACCCAACATACTTTAAAACATAGCTTCATAATAATCCTTATATAAGAAAGTTCATAGTAGCTTCATTCATAATAGTGTGAAATAGAAAGAACACAAATGTATATCAATAGAAGAATGATTGAAAAATTTTTGGCATACTAATACAATTGGATGCTACTCCATAATAAAAAAGAACCAGCTGCTTATCTAGTAATTAGCATGGGCAGAAGAATATCATTCTGAGTTAAAGAGGTGGGACACAAGAGAGTTAATAATATATGGTTCTATTTATATGATATTCTAGAATAAGCAAAACTAATCTACAATGATGGAAAATCAAGTCAGTGGCTGCTTCTGTGGTGATAGTGTTGTCTGCGAAGGAGCACAAGAGAGCGTATTCTGGGGGGTTAGAAATGATTTGTGTCTTGATATGCATTTGTCAGATAGTATACTTAAGACAGTTTGCTAAATATAAATTTTACCCTGATAAAAATTAACATTCATGGTTGGTTTTCTTTATGTGTACCTGGCTCACAGTGGAACCTGTACTGGACTAGTTATTAGGAAGACTGCCATTTTATCTTTTCTTCACTCTCTGGTTAATAAATGGCTTGACAGATTTTCTTCTTTTATTTTATAGAATGTATATTTCTTTACTGTTAGAAGACATTTTGGGAAATTGTTCTGGGCCTATCTATATAAATAATATTAAATTTTAATAGGTGTGTCTTACAAATTTCTGCATAAAAACTTTAAGGGGGTTGCTCTAAAACATAATAATAATAGTTCAATTAAAAAATGGGTTATAAACAATGAAACCTCCTGACCAGCCTTGAACTTTTCAAATATATCCAAGTTTGTCTTAACTTTTTAAAATGTAACTTGACAGGTCTTTGCTTTATTTCTCCTCTTCCTCCTCACCACATGATGCTGTATGGCTCTGGGCTAACATCTCCTGCAATTACAGTTCCCCTTCTTAACATCTCAATCAACCACTTCAATATTTTGGTCTATTCTTCCCTTAAATTTCTGTGAGTCCTACACAGAAGACCTAATTCCACCATCTTATGCTCAAGTTGCTACATTTGGGGGGAATAAGTCCTGATAGTACTTTCCAAGTTTAAGAAATTCAAGGTGTTCACAATGTACTCTATAAAAGATTTCTCACTCATTTCAATGATTCTGGTTGTAGTGAGAATTAAATTGAGTGGCTTTTAGTGCACTCCCTAGAAGACCAGTGAGAACAATGCTATGGAAATTAGGACACCACACTTCTCTTTCCAGGTATCACACATTCCCTGCTCAGCAGTTAATTTCATTCCTAGAACATGATTTACTCATATACAGAGAAATGATTGTATTAAAAATAAATTTAGTGTCCCTTCTAACCCTAATTCTAAGGGTGTGCTTATTGTGATCAGAGGCTAAAAGAGAGATAAAGCACTCTAAACTTAAAATCTCCAAATGGACACAGTGTATATACCCACTTCATGATTAAAGGTAAAACATGTGTTCAGAAATGTTCAATGAATTGTGTTTTCCCCAGGGACCATGTCAATGTGCTATATAAAGCTTGTTGATTATCACATATAAGGATCTAAAAAGTAGACACAAGCATTACTTTTTTAAAGGGATCTTATAACTTCAAATACCATTGATCAAAGATACATTAAAAATGCAATACTTCTGACAACTTTTTTTAAAGATTTTATTTTTATGTAATCTCTACCTTGGGGTTCGAATTTACAACCCTGAGATTGAGTCTCACGCTCGCTCTACCCACTGAGCCAGCAAGGCACCCCCCGTGACAAATATTTTTAATTATCCATAAATCAACACATTAATAATTAACACTGAGAAAGAGGAAGAATAAAATTGAATTGTTGCTCATGATGTAAAAATAAAATGGAAAACAACAAAAAAAATGATGATGATTTTGTTGTTGTTGTTGTTGTTGAATTACTTTTACTTTCACTTATGGCTTTGTTTTAAGATCTGATTCTGGAGAACAGAAATCAAATATCCTGATCTGTGTTCTCCAGAATCAGATCTTAAAACAAAGATTTAAATGAGTGTAGTTTATTATTTTGGAGGTGACATCAGGAAGGAGCAGGGAGCAGAAAAAGAATGGAAATTAATCACATTGGAAATTAATGTGATTAACGGAAATTAATGACACCACACGCAATTGAACCAGCTGCTACAGTGGCAAATTTTGCCCCATCCCATGGGTGGATTCAGGGAGCCAGTGTAAAACACACTTCCAAATTATTCCAAACCAGGTGTCAGGAGCAGCATGGTTACATCTCTACTCTCATCACTGTTCAAGGGCTGATTTCTGGACATCCACTCTTCAGTGGTCCTCGCTTGCTCTGTGCCTGGTCTGAGCATGTTCCTGTGGCCAGAAAGCAGCCCCACAGGAAAGCTTCAGTGCCTCACAGCCATCTCCCTTCTGTGGGTACAGCTGTGACTCCTGAAAGGATATCAGTGCACACCAACAGCTACAGGAAAGATATGTCTGGATAAGTTGAGGCCAAGTGGGGCAGCTACCTTCTTGGATCAGGTGACATTTTAAGTGCATGAACTCATGAAAAGGCATGCATTGATTTTCAGTGGAGTTTAAATCTAATCGTAGACTAACTTTGAAATATCTCAATTCCCTAGTTACTAGAAAACCCTAACTCCAGTATACCAGACTGAATCAACTTCAATTTTCTCCTCACAGTTGAAAAAAAAATATTGGTTAAAAATCTAATTCTTTGTTTCTTTTCTTTTTTCTTTTCTTTTTGGAATTACATGCCGTTTTACTGTCTGAGCCAGAACGATAATCCAACTTTCTTCACTCCTGGGCTAGAATTTTACATTTTACACCATAAATACCTGTGGGTCTCAGAGTGTGATGTCCAAAGGAGTAGCATCAGCATCAACTGGAAACATGTTAGAAAGTCCCTGGGTCCTATTCCACACCTACCAAATCAAGAGCTCTCTGAATTGGCCGAAGCTATGTGTTTTCACAAGGTGTCAGTGTGACTTGGATGCATGCCAAGGATTTAGCACCATTGATACCTGCTACTAAGATTTTATCTACACATAAATAGAAAATAATATTCCTCCCACTCTCCATCCCCAAAACCATGCTAGATAAGTTTAAAAAGTACATTGTATGCTGTCTTTTTCCTTTCTGATTGATTTTTTAAGAGTATGTGTAATAACAATGTAAGTTTTATCCAAATATTTCCATTGAAATATATCCTATGTAAAAAACCCTAATTTAGAAGCTGCTTAGTAAACTGGATTAATGATAGGAAAACTGTGTTCAAATTTGTGTGACTTTTTGGAAGACAATTATTCTCCTTAGGGTCTAAGTTTCTCAACTAATAAAAAAGAGCCTTGAGCTAGATGGTTTTTGAATCTGTCTACCTCCATATTTTCTCCTCTAATAACTAGTTGTAATTGAAGGATAATTCTAGCAGAATGGTAAAGCAGTCCTGTGTAGCTATAGCCCTCCACAATTCTGTGTCCATTGCTGGATAGTTGTTTTAAGGAAAAGAAAAACAAAAACAAAAACAAAATGTGTATAATCTGGGATTTGAATTCCCAGAAAACTTTCTTTATGCCAAAGTTTTTCATTCAAGCTGATCTATTAGCTTGTTCTGCTAACCCTTTGGTCTGAAAAAGTGCAGTCTGTGACCCTGGCTATCCCCTAGACTCTTCCAGACTGAGTCATCTTCTCGGGGCCAAGGTGTCCTGGTAGATGAGTTTCAAACATCAGTAAGCTGCAAAGAGAGGCTTCTCTTGATTCATGGCTGACTCTCTGCACTGCCTGCCTTGGCGACTCCTCTTCTGGCCTATCAGAGCTCAGCTTTGCAGAGCTGTTTCTAATATTTAACTAACGTTTTCCCTGATGCATCTTTAGTACGTTACACCATGTTCTCTTCTTAATAGTGTGAGTCACCCGCACCAGCTTCAGGAGGTGCACAATCAGCGTAGTTTCCAACTGATGCACTGCAGCTCATTCCTCCCCCACAGTGAAGGAAGTATCTTTGAAAAGGACCAAATCACTCTTCTTCCCCCACAGTGTCATCACTACAGAGCTGCAGGATAAGCTAGTGGTCACTTTGGAGGCTTTGTGCTAGCAATCAGACTCATTTGGTGATTCATATGATTCATTATAAAGTATCATCAGGACACTCAGAGATAAGAATGCATAAGCAAACAAAAAGAGAGCATGCATCATGGCAACGTATAAATGTAACTCATTCTCTATTTTGATGCTATTGAAAAGAATGTCTCCTACCTAATCACTAAGTGTTCTCTAGTCAAAAAGTGCCTAGCAGATTGTAAAAATGTAATAAATGCTATTTTAATGAGGGACCAAAATGATCAAAACCTGACTCATCGCTGAACACTGCTGAATGTCTGAGATTCTTCCAAGAATAAAGTCAGGGCTTAATGGCAGACAAGCCAGAAAGGGTGGAGATTTTCTGTCTCAGGTGGCAGGGACATTTCATGCCACATTGTTCTCCTCTGACGTAGTTTAAGAGTCACGTATACCAGTAGAGTTGACAGGCAAAATATTTAATTTTATTTTTATTGGTAAATTTGGCGATGCTTATGCAAACCACAGTCTTCTTACTTAAACAGAGAAGAGAAATAAAAGAAGAAAGCAATCCCATCTTAACCAGAATAGATAGTTTACATAGAAATGGACACTTTATAGAAAAAGTGTTCAAATTATTTATCCCCTCTCCAGAAGAGGCAAATACGACCTCCATCTGACAGGTGAGGAAACAGAGAGATTAAATGTTTTTACACAGGCTCACAAGCAGCAACAACAGCACTCGTGCCAAAGGCTTACCATGCTGAAAAAGTGAGTCTTCCACTCCACCGTGGTTCTAAAATCAATTCCCAAAAATAGCATCTCTACTTTCTATGGAAAGCCATCCCCATCTCATTTTGGCACTCAAAGTGTGGAGGGATTTACCCAAATACCAATTCCAGAACTGATGATCATTGACTTCATGTCTCAAGACAGCCCTTCACAAAGGCCGCAACGAATGGTGCAAAGGGGAGCTCATATGGTCTAAGCTGCTTCAGAGACAACTTCACCATTTTTTTTCTGAACTAGACACAAGGAAGCCTATAGCCCTGAGAACTATTGAAACCCATGTTGAAACAATAAAGAGAAAACCTGCAGAAAATGGAAGAAGCCAAAGGAATTAGAGATGAGAAATGTAAAAGAGAACCAAGTACTGTTCTAAGTATAGGGGAGCTGAGTTGGTCTTGGAGAGACTCTTCTTAATTGTTGCTGGACCACCTTTTTACCTTCTCTTCACAGCTTACAGTAAGTCCACTGTTTTTACTCTGGGCCATCTTTAAAAGCAATTTGCAATTCTCTCTGTTTACTTCCTTTGTTTTCCACCTATGTGCTGATGATCCCTGGATACCTGAATACGAAAATCTAAACGGAGCATGGAAAATGGTCTTGCTTATAGAACAAAGAAATGTAGGTTTCATTTTTTTAGAAGAAAAGCTCAAGAGAGGCCAGCTCATTGACAATTCAAGTTGACCTTACCATCTAACACAATTCCTGTTTTAAAGTCTTTCTCCAGATTACAGTTTCTTCCTCTTCAAGGATTGTTTCCTGGTTGATGCCAGTTTCAATGACCTCTGGGTCAAACGACCCCCATTACTGTGTGACCTAGTATGGGAGAAACTGACTTAAAGGCAAACCAATGATGTTCCAGTCAGACACAGGAGGCTGCTGTTCTCTTGGGAAGTAACTGAATATATAGCCACATTTCTGGGTAGTTGCAGTCAGTGTTCCTCCTATTTGACTAGATAAATGCTAGGGCCAGAACCAAAAATCAAGCTAATGTTGAAAGTAAGATGGTATATATACAAACCCATTGTGTTGGTATTCTATAAAGTAAATGCACTCAATAAATTGAAGACTCTGTCTTGAATTACAGTGCTTAGATAAAAGGCACATTTGGATATTAAATGATCACATCTCTCTCTGAGCCCTTTGTCATTGTCATTTGACACTTATCTATGCTATATTTTCTCTTGCAGTTTGTAGGACTTGCATTACTTAAACTTTCAAAACTTTCATCAGTTGGGAGTTTTCAGTTCTTTTATATCCTCCACAGTCTTGCTAAATATTCATGCCCACTACAGAGGGATAAAAGCATTAATTCTTGTATTTGAACACCTGAGTGTAAACTTTTTGACCTAATATTGTACACTTTTACTATATTTATTCTGTTCTACTGTCTGTAAAATGGGGATAATAGTGACTGTTCCTCAGACCTCACTAAGTAACTGAGGATCTCATAAAATAACACATGTGAACTTGAACTTGAATGCAAAACTATGCATTGGCTATTGCATGCACTTCTGATTTCTCATTTTCTAGCCTTGTTCATTCTTTTTGAGCTATTTTATACCTTTGTGTAACTAATAAATAGACAAACCATCTTTTCCAGTAGAGTTCCCACTGACTTCCTTCCCTGTTGTGGAAAACACACTCTTGCATCTATTTGCTATTAAATGTAAACATGTGTTTTTTTCCTGTTCTTTTCATTTGAACAGGCTAGACTATCTGCCTGATTCTTTCATTTGAGAAATATCAAATCTTGAACATATGTTTATTTTTTATATCTGTAAGAAAGTCATGATCTTACCATATTCTGAAAATTATCTTTGAAGACTCTCAGGGATCTTCCCCCGAGATGTATGATGTATTTACCTATCAAAGCCAGGCAACCTCTCTTGCTAGAGGAGAGCATCTTGGGGGCGGTTTGTGCCTCGACACATCTTTTATTAGATCCTAGAGGTGACTCCAAAGAGGTAATAGAACTATAATGACTCTCTGTTTCTCAAATGTTCATTTTACTCTCTACTAATTTTGTGTTTTGCATCTCCCCAACCCCCACCCCAGCCATTAAACTATTCCCCATTGCTGGCAGCAATGTTTGGGAATTTAGTTTTATACTCTGATTATTTCGATGATCTCTGTACAGGATTAATAATTGTTTATAGAAACCTCTAGATTGGGTGAGAGACCATAGAGAGTTTGGTTTATTAAACTTTTTGATTAGGAGTTGAATTTCTTGATCTGATCATTTGGTGATTGTTAGTCTCGATGATGGAAAATTTAGTTTATAAACTTTTCTGTTTGTTTGGAGCTCCAATCAGCTAGAATTTTTCCACTGGGAAGGATATCAGTTCTATCATTGACTGATAAGATTTTGTGGTTCTTTATTTACTCTTGATCCTTGGCTGAATTTTAAAATCGAAGCTCTATTTTTGTCTGTATGTCTTCGTGTCTGTAACTCAGATAGGCGTTTATCGCCAATTGTATAAATGCATAATGTTTTCCTACCTCTAGATGATATTGATAAATTAGACTATAAAATCTCTTAAAGGAACTTGTTCTGGTTGGTTTATAGAGATAAATAAGCACTTACATAAGCTGAATATTCTTAAAATTTCCAGAAAATAAGGAAATTGAACTTTAATACTTTAAATGGGCAAAAAATGTATTTTTACAAAAAACAATTTAGAAATACTTTAAGAATTCAAGGGAACATAATTTAGGTAAGTCTGGCAAATGAGACTACTTAAATATTTGGGGTTTAATGAAAATGCTCTGGGTTCTCTGATTTATCACCGTTAAACATAATGCAAGCAAATATTTTTCTTCTTTGTGTGTCTGTTTTTCCTAAACTAATATGTTACTGATCAAATAAGCTAGCATTACTTCTACTTAATGTTCAAGATTATGAAAAATGTGCACCTGTGTTTTTGAATCAGATTAATTAATTCAGATTAATTTTCTTCCTATACTGCTTTGTCGTTGTCAGCTTGAAGAAAATTTCCAAGATATGTAGATGACTTAAATCCTTGAGTTGATATTAACTTGAGTTCATTAGTGTATGTACATTCATTGAATATTTAGATCATTTCTAAGTCAGATGGAACATTGACACATTGATTACTAAGCATGATTTTAAGTTTAAGAGATTTTGCTTCTTATTTTTATATGCTTCCTAGAGGCTAAATCTTTGCGGCTGTTTAAGGACCTTGTTCTTTCTTAGCACTTTGAGAAGTTATACTCTAAAGGATGTGCTGGTTATAGGAAACTAAGTTATATGAATGTACAATCTTTGCTAGTCTGTTGCAGATTGCTAGTGTCTGGTAACACCAATCAGCCACCTCTATTTTTCTTCGTGAAAGAGAAATTACTTTAGTTAAAAGTTATAGTTGCTGTAAGTAAATGAGAGTGGCCTAGGAACAACAGTGGTCGAAATGTTCAGCTCTTGCTGTGAAGTGACAAGATGTGTTCTTGTTTAGTAAGAGGAAAAGAGACTAGTTTGGTTCTAAGATGAAGCGACTATTCTAGAATAAGAAAGAGGGTGGTGAAGGACAAAACCTGGCTATATACAGAAATTTGCAGAAGGTTCACAGGACAGGAATTTTATTTGCTTTCGTTTATAGTGTGTGCAAATAATCAATGTGAAAAAGCCAAAAAATATGATGAAATCTTAGCAAAGTTTTCTCAATTTTGATGGGATTGTTTTCTTTCATTTACTGTTTATTGTCTTAGCCTATGGTATGTAATTCTGTGTAATCTGCACAGATTTTGTGTTTTCTGTGCTTTGTGTTCACTTTATCATGACCTTGATCATTAAAAACAAAACAAAACAAGGGCTCCTCACTTATGGAAGAACTAGGGTTCTTTACAATTTTGTTTTTTCTTTTATGTTTGTTTTTCAAATGAGTAGGCAAATACTGTTTCTATCTTATATGTTCAAATCTCCTGTTTGTCTATTGGTTTGTTTGGTTTGGGTTTTGGTTTTATTATTTGGTTTTCACAAAATGAATCTTAAATGTAAGGAAACAAAATAAAATGAAACTGTCGTGATAGTTTTTGCACCAAAAATTATCTTTGAAATTTCCCAGAAGTCTCCTGACAAATCACAAAGACTGGTCTACCTTATAAAAGAAAGGTGTAAGAAACAATTATATTTTTTTCATATGTTAATGTCAATGACATTGAAGGGGAAGGAAGGACTTGTCAACTTTGAAGAGATGTCTCTCTTCTCCCAGGTAAAATCTTCACCCCAATATTGTTGTTAATATAAGGAAATTGTATGCTGTAAGGGAAGTTGCTGGAAAACTGTCATTGCCGGAGCTCTCCCAAGCATGTTTCTGTGTATCCGTGTTTGTGTTACTTTACCTTGTGATATTGGGCAACAATGTTTTCTTATTCTTTGTCTCAATGACTGATAGGAATCTCTTATTGAGTATTACTTCATGGCAGTCTAGTTATTTGCATAGATTCAAAAAAATTTGCTATCCTTTTCCAAGACATCATTGGGAACACTAGTTATATGGCCCACTTGTACTCTGGAACATCTTCTTTGAGAATGATGCGCATTTAGTAAGCTATGACTAACCACTTTTAAGTAACAAAGCTTAATTTTATGGCATCAGTTTTTACAAAAACCATTTGGGAAAACTGGCATGGAATCTGGCTTTTGGAGTTCTCAGTCTTAAAATTCAGTAAGGGAGTTTACTTTCAGGCAGGCTCAGGAGCTTAGAGTATTAAGGGATCATGCAAAGTTAGGCATTTCCCCCAATTTAAGGTACTCTGGGTAAAATTTGATAGAGAGGATTTCTTGGTTTAGCTTTCTAAACTAAAGAGTCTATTAAAAATTTAATCTGAGATTCCTTGTGAAAATTTCCAACAAAGCAAATGTTAAAAGTTCTATGTTAAAAGTTCTAACACTCTTGATGCACCTATGTCAATAATCAAGCTAAAGCTACTGAGACCAGTCTTATTTTGTAATCAAGAAAAAAATATTTCAGATTATTTTGACCAAAGAAGAAGAGTAGGGGGAAAAACACACACAAAAAACCAAAACAACCCCTTGTACTAAAATGGGAAAGTATATATTATCTATATCACACTTTTCTGTACTGACTGTAGCCTTGTTCATTATATTGAACTATTTTGCCCCTCTTTGTTAATTGTAAGTAACAAATAGGCAAACCTTCTCTTTTCCAAAGAGTTTCCATTGACCTTCTCTTTCCTCTGTGGAAAAGCCAGTTTTGCATTCATTTGCAATTCAATTCCTTTATTCCATGTAAATGTGTGGTATTTTTTTTTTTACTCTTCTTTTGAACTGGTTATAATATCTGTCCTGTTTCCTCATATAAGAAAAGTCAAAACGTGAACATGTTTATTTTCGTAGCTGTAGGACAGTCCCGATTCCATCTTTTTCTGAATATTATATTTTAATAGTACTATACAAATGTCAGATGTTACTGATCATTATCAACACTCCGGATCTGCTCTTCGTCACTTTGTAAGGACTGTTAATATTAACAGCAATGAAAAATATTAAGTGCAAAAAAACCTTCATCACTGTGATTATTTAAAGAAGGGTGGATGGTTTTTTTTACATTAAATTAAATATGTTTTGGGGCACCTGGGTGGCTCAGTGGGTTAAGCCTCTGCCTTCGGCTCAGGTCATGATCCCAGAGTCCTGGGATGGAGCCCTGTAATGGGCTCTCTGCTTGGCAGGGAGCCTGCTCCGCCCCCCCCCCCTCTCTCTCTGCCTACTTGTGATCTCTGTCTGTCAAATAAATAAATAAAATCTTTAAAAAAAAATAAATATTTTGGGGGGGGAGTGAGTTGGAAAAATTCCTTTATTAATTGGAGGAGGGATTTGCTAAGCAGGAACACAGTATATGTCAACTTCATCTTGCCTTTCCATTTATCTCACTGCCCAGGCCCTCATCAGAATGAGTGGAGTGTCCCATTGGCCTCGCCTCACTGGTCCTGCATGAGTTCTCAAAAATACTGCTACCAGTTCTGACATTTCTTCTGCCAGCTTTTCCTCTATCCTGGGATGCTCTTCACTGAGTTTGCTGATTTAAGTTTGTACATATTATCTTGGTCCCCATTATGTTTTTGTGTCTATGTCATTGCTATTCATATTTTAGTATTGCTTTTGGAAAAATAAGTACCTCTAAAATATAAAAAGGGATACTGAGATCTTTTCAACAAAAGGTACATATTTTGTGAGATATTTTGTTATTATTTAGTATATAAATCAAGTTTTCAAAATACAGATGCAGTGTACTTGCAGACTATCTATTAGTTATCCCACACTGTGTGAAAAATATAAAGTAATTGACAGTCTTGGTGATGAGATATATTATAACTTTCCCAGCAAACAAGTTGGAAAAGTTAATTAGTTAATATATCTCGATCTTAATATATATACAGAGGAGATAGAGAAAAGTTAGTTAGTTAATTGTATATAGATCTTAATATCTATACAGAGGAGATAGAGACACAGAGAGAGACAGAAACAGAGAAACCACTGTCTTAGGGCTTTGAATGAGAGTGATGTTAGGTGTTTGGACAGGGCTAGAGCAGTAAGGTAGTCTGGAGTGGTTTTATGGTCCCTGTGGTATTTGAATGACTGCTTATGAGTGTGGGTGGATTTGTGAATCAGAGACAATAAACATTAAAGAATGACTCAGTGTCAAGTTGCCAAGGGGGATGCAGGCCTATCTGAGCAGGAGCTACGTGAGTGGGCGCCTGGCTCACTTGTGTGCCAGAGTGGCCCAGGCAGATTCTTTGAGCTGTCACATTCATATAATGAAGATATAGCACCTTCATGCACGATTGTCTTAAGAATTAGAAATAAATCACATATATTTCTCATATCTAATTAGAACTTACAAAATAGTAGCGGTTATTATCATTATTATTGGAAATAACTGTTCTCGGCCATCAGTTATTTTGAAGGTGTGTCTGTGAAGGTCCTTTTCTGTAAAATAGAGCATTTCATTACATTGAGTCACTTCCCATTTCCCATTATCTATAGAGAGAAGTTTATGTTATCTTCATCCACATTGCTTCCCTCTTTGTATCTGTGCTTTTCAGTCTTTGGCCATCATGCCATCTCTCTGACCACTTGGACAGAAGTCAGTTCCAGAAGTTGGGACCATCTACTTTAGGAGTGAAAGCTTCACTGAATGTGATATAAGAGCAAATGCTCTTCTCATGTTCTCTTAGCATAGATGAGCCATGGGCATCAGGAGGGAGATCCACCAGCAGTTGGCTCCACTGTTGCTGAGACCAGGGTTGACCATTCCTTTAGTTTTTGGGATACATATACTTAAAATCACTGCTTTGATATCAGATCATAGATCATTCATGACCCCCATTCTGTACATCATTCTCTCTTTAGTTCTGAGTCTCGCCACAGCGGCAGGATGAAATCTGAGGTATGAGAAGTGATAGAAGCTGTAGGCTGGTGAGTATGAGGGCGAACTTCCTCTCTCCAGTCATCCTGATGGAAGAAATTCAATCCTGAGGAGTTGGAGTATGAAAGAGCATGAGCTCTACAACTTCTTTTTCTTACAATTTAAGTAATAGAGGACTCATCTAACTAAAAGTGAAATTCTGTATTTTTAAAATACACAATGAGGAAAAGTTCTCACTGAATTATATTTGTCAACTCTGGAAGGTGGGATTTGAGAAGTGAGTCTATTAGAGTGTGTTTTCTTTCTTTTTTTTTTTTTAATTTAAAAAGATTTTATTTATTTATTTGACACAGAGAGAGAGATGATGATGAGAGAGGTGCCCTAGAGTGTGTTTTCTTTTTATTTTTTAAAATTTTTTATCTTTTACTTTTTATAAACATATAATATATTTTTATCCCCAGGGGTACAGGTCTGTGAATCGCCAGGTTTACACACTTCACAGCACTCCCCAAAGCACATACCCTCCCCAATGTCCATAACCCCACCCCCCTTCTCCCAACCCCCCTCCCCCCAGCAACCCTCAGTTTGTTTTGTGAGATTAAGAGTCACTTATGGTTTGTTTCCCTCCCAATCCCATCTTGTTTCATTTATTCTTTTCCTACCCTCTTAAGCCCCCATGTTGCATCACCACTTCCTCATATCAGGGAGATCATATGATAGTTGTCTTTCTCCACTTGACTTATTTCGCTAAGCATGATACATAGAGTGTGTTTTCTATATTAAAAGTGAAACTCTCCATTTGACCTCTTTATTGAGAATGTAGCCATATTGCCAAGTAAAAATTATAAAGTCTACTCCATCCCCAAGACACCTGGTATAAGAAAAACATCATAGAACCGAAAACTTTGGGGCACCTGGGTGGCTCAGTTGGTTAAGCGTCTGCCTTCAGCTTACGTCATAATCTCAGGGTCCTGGGATGGAGCCCTGTGTAGAGCTTCTTGCTCAGTGGGGAGTCTGTTTCTCCCTCTGCCCCTCCCCTGTTCAGCTTTCTCTTTGCCTCTTTCTGCCTCTCTCTCTCTCTCAAATAATTAAAATCGTTTAAAAAAGAAAGAAAGAAACACATTTAAACCAGGAGGAAACCATAGGAATAATGTTACTTACTGTATTAATGAGGAGAAAACTTCCTCAAATCACAGCTCTGGTTGGAGACAGGGGCATGATTGCAATGATTTCCTCTCAATTATATTTCTCACTGTATGTAGAGCTTAGATGTCATTTAATCATGCATGCCTTATATGAAAATCTTGATGCCCCGTTCAAACTGGCAGTATTACTGATAACATAGTTTTCAGTGATCATGTAAACTCCTACAAAGACTGTACCCTTGTGTTTTCATACCCCATAGGATCTAGTCAAGTCTCCTGCACCCAGTCAGTGCATTTGAAGAAAGAATGATGTCAGGAAGCAGGGAGAAGTCGCCCCAAATTACTTGCTTTTGGATGAAGATGTGAGAGTCAGCAGATCCTTAATCTTGAAGCATTCAGTGGCTACTCTAAACCTGATATTGGTGTGCGAAGGGGAGTGAATTTGAAAATAAACTTTAAAACAAGTATAAACAAGAGGGAGTGAATTCAGAGAATTGACTTTAATCCTAACATCAAAAGGACATCTGCGGAATGAAGCTTTCTATTAAATAACGAAACTCAAAATAAAAATAAATAAGTTGGCCTGAATACACTTGCCAACAGAAGCTGCTGAATCTTCCACACCTCTTACAGAGATTAATCCTTTCCTACAGGCCAAAATCTAATTATAAACCATTCTAATTAGTTAGGCAGCAGCACTGCTGTTCCTTTTTGAGGAAAAAGTCTAGGAAGAGATGCTACTACTGCATGAGCGCTCCGGAACAAGGCCGAAAGAATTTAGGTGTGAACCCAAGTCAGTTGTCTCATACCAGGAGGCTTATTCTCTCCCATCATTGGGTTGCTTGCTGCCTATATATTTTTATGGGGCATCTGCGGTTTATTTTGCTGCTTTAAGTTCACCATAGCTTCAGTCTCACTGTAGCAAGCCTTTAAACCCAAAATAAGCATTATGTAAAATATTATTTTGACTTTACATTAAATGGATCTTCAAAACTTTCAAGTGCTCTAGGGCAAAAAAGAAGAAAATATTCTAGGGAAAAGCCTTAATATTCCAGATATAATGAGTTTGTTTTACATTATCTTGCTTATTTTTTTTTTCCTCCGGACTATTTTCACTTGGGTTCTTTTCATATCCCAGTTAGCAAAGGAATTGACCAGAACTAAGAACAGCCCTAGAGCGGTAGCGAAAATTCCGCTGTGCTTGTCAGATACTGTCTGACCACTGATTACTGCCTCAGGGGAATTTGTTTCCTTTATAAACTTTTTGGTGGGTTCTCATCACCAGGGAAACAGTTTTTTTCTCTCCCGAGAAAGCTCATGAGTAAAGCATGAGCTTCTTAATTTTCTTCTTATTTTAAATCTTGGGTTTGTATGCTTTTTTAAAACATGAGATGAAAGATAGTTCTCTCCATAACACTGAAATCAGGGAAATGTTACAATAATTGGTGAGACAAATATGTTCTACCTGGAAACCCTCAAAGGTCTATCTGAAGCACACTAGATAAGTACAACAGGAGTTTGTCCCTTTCCTTACTTTTTATCTATTGAAAATATGCGAATTAATCAATTCTATACTATGGTAAAGCTGGGGATTAAATATGTTGTGTTAGTTTAAGTCCTATTAGGAAGAAGAATTCACCCTGGTTCAAATAAGAGTAATGTAGGATTTTTTATAGGAGTGTACGCAGGTTTAGGAGGGCAAAGAGAAAATAGTAAGGCACTTGGATATTTTAGTCATATTGAACTTCTCATTTCTTCCTCCTGAGCCCCAAACATTTCAGTGGTTACTTTTGAAGTCAGGTGCTTCTATGGCTCTGAACTTGGACCTCTGTATTTTGTCCCAGTCTACCCAAAATAGCCTCCATCCCCGTCTCCATCTTGAGACTCCTATGTCCTCCTTAGAGGATCAACTCAAATGATTGTCTATATTTGTGACTCCTCCCTCTATGAGGATTAATCATTTTCTTAGCTAGAATATGAATTATTTTAAAGGTAGGAGGATGGTGTACTCATATTATGCTGTATATAGAGTCAAATAACAAGTATTCTGAATTATGACTTGGAATGCTGGTCATCATTTATGCTGATTACTGATATTTATAGTTCTCGTAAAGACACAGTAGGATTGTGTTTTCCTGCCCTTTTAAAGCCAGGCATGGACATGGTATTTGCTCTGGTCAATGAAATATGATGGTAAATGATGCATTTTATATTGAAGTAGAAGACTTTAGAACTTGTGCACAATTCCCCACATTTCTATTCAACTTCCAAGATGTTCTAGATGTTGGAGCTCCATTGGTCTGTCCTCTAGAATAAGTAGAGAGTGCTGTAGAGCCTCCTATTGACCCAAGATGGACACGTTAGGTAAGTGACAAGAGAAAAAGTTATTTTAAGTCACTGTAGTCGTGGGTTGTTTATGAAAGTTATGTATCTTGCTATGATGAACATAATAATTTTAAGCAATACCATTGTTATATACTGAATGTTTGTGTCCGTGCAAACTTCATATGTTGCAATCCTATTTCTCCCTATGATTAGGATTATTAGGAAATAAGGCCTCTGGGAGGTAAATAATTAATAAGGGTATATCTCTTATAACTCTTATAAAAAAAGATATGAAAGCTTGGTACCACTCTCTTTGTTCTCTGCCATGTGGGGATATAACGAGAAGATAGCCTTCTACAAAACAGGAAGGTTACTCTCAACCAGAACCCAACCATGCTGGCACCCTGGGTTTAGACTTCCAGTCTCCAGAATGGTGAGAAATATATTTCTCTTGTTGATAAGCCACCTAGTCTATGATAATTCATTATAGCAGCCCAAACATACCAAGACTACCCCTACCCAGTCTGATGGAGCATTTTAAATCTCACTGGCTGAAAAGGAAAAGAGAAACCAAAAAACAAAACAAAACAAATGTTATCAAACAATGTCCTCTAAAATCATGAACAAAAGCAGCAAATAGAAGAATGTTAGTAGGTAAATTCTTCAAGTGATATTAGGAAGAACAAATATATCACCGTGAACAAAAATATGGCTGTGCTTTAGTGTACATGGGTAGAAAGAGGAGGATGTGGGCCATGAAGGAACCTATTTGCCTCCAGTAGAAGTTTTGAGATGAAGAACTGTTCTGGAAATATAAACGCATAAGTAAAGCTGGCCCAGATTATCAAGTGAGCAGAGTTCATAAAATTCTAGCATCAAAGGATTGAGAAGATCTTCAAAGGTTACTTGGTTCATTCACCTCCTTTCAAGTAGGATCACACCAAAACCATCCCAGAAAAATGAGAAGCTATTCTATTTTTAAAGCTTTCTATAGAAAGAGATTTTCTCTGACAGAACTGTTTTTCAGCTAGTGTTAAAATCTCTATTCTGAATGATATGCATCACTCGCATTCAGGACACTTAATATAACACTCACCATCTGTATTAGTTTCCTAGGGCTGCCATAACAAATTACCACAAACTGGGTGGCTTTAAACACAGAGATTTATTCTGTTAACAGTTCTGGAGGCTGGAAGTCTGAAATTAAAATGTCAGTAGGGCCATGCTCCCTATGAAAGCTCTAGTGAAGAATCTTCCTTTGCTTCTTCCTAGCTTCTGGTGGTTCCCAGAAATCCTTGGCTTCCTTGTCTGTGGGTGCATCATTTCAATTTCTGCCTCCACTGTCAAGTGCTTTTCTTTCCTTCATGTGTCTCAGTGTGTCGTCTTCTCTTATAAAGAGAGGTCATTTGATTTATGGCCCACTGTAAGGCAGGGTAAACTCATCCTAAATTAACTAATTACAACTGCAAAGATGTTGAGGTTTCAAATAGACACAAATTTCTTGCAGTCAATATTCAACATACTCTAGCATACTTTGTGCTACTTATCCTGAAGCTGAAAATATCAATGATTTTTCTTTAAAAATTGAATCCATAGTTGATCTTTCTTGCAGCCAATATGAATTTTATAGCATGTAATAGAGATGATTTTCATTTAATTACTTTTCTTGGTGGTTTAAATTAATGCAAGATCATTTTCAAAGGTCAGCATGAACATAGCCATTGTACCAGTTTTTGGTGGGAGGAGAGAAGTCAGCCTAAGCTCCAGGAATTGAATTTGGGAAAGGAATAACTTAGTCCTACTAGTTGACTGAATGAAACGAATATTGAGACATGCAGTAAGTCAAGATGTGTCATGGCCTAATCTGTAGTGTGGGGATCTGATGGCCAAAATAATGCAAAAGATAAGACAGAGAGGCAAAGCAAGACATGCTGAAGTAATTAGGAGGATTTTAGGGGGAAAAGAGGACATAAAGAATGGATAAAAGTTCATGAAAGAACATCTATGATAGTCAGTTGGGGAACTACATGGTAGAGCAGTAGAATTGGTAAAGCCGTGACAATCAGCAGAATTGACTCGAGGCAGAGGTGTAGCCGTAAAAGAGTACTTGTGAAGAGAATAGCTGAGCTTTGGTTTTTAAAAGTGAATCAGGGCCTGCATGGGGAAGGATTTCAATGTCAAATTAACTTCAAGCTTCATCCTGTAGGTATTGGCGGGGCCCTGGAAGTTAAGTGAGCCCTAGAGATATGTAGATGATGTGAAGAGAAGCTGAACCTGGGGATAGAGTGGAGGTTATGTTTTAGGTACAGGAGTCCAAAGATTGTTTTAATAGTCCTGAAGAATTACGAGGGCTTGTTCCACGATGAGTACTAATGGGAGGTAATAACATGTCTGTTACACCAAAATTATTTGCTCCATTGAAGATATTCCACTGAGGGATTTCCGTTGTTTCTAGTAAGGTCTACAGAGAAAACACACTTTCCTTTTTATATATCCCTTCATTCCTCAGGATATAAGATCATCACTATCACCCCCAATGTGTGAAGTCTGTTGCTTTGGCTCCTCTCCACTTAACATGAGTTTCATTTGAAAGAATAAAAAAAAGTACATTCTTAGCCTTCAGTGTTGGAAAAATCCCCTTATTCAGCAAAAAATAATGTAAGGTTGCCCTGTTAACTCAGCCTTGCAGAAAACATTTCTGTCAGTTGGTGTGAGCTTTGTTCCTTTCACCTCAAGCAGGTGGTAAAGGCATTTTGCAGAGGAGGATTCCAAATTAGGTTAAGCACCAAAATAGGGAAATGGCCTGGCTCAGCTTGGTGGGGAAAGATTGGACTGCTGAAGTTTATCCAAGTTCACCTCTTTGAGCCATGTTTCAGTGTAACTCTTGGGAGAATAAAAATGGAGAGAAAGGTTGACTGTGATGCTCTTTTCAACTTCTTTTCACTGGCTTTGCCCTAATGTTCTAAGGCTTGAACATTCCAGTAAATGTCTTATTCCAGCTAGACATTGCTTTCTCTGGGCTGTCTCACAGACATTCCTTCTAGAGGTGTCGCTGCTCTTCATTCCAGGGGCATGTGCACATTAACAACGTCTTTTTGGAGGTTGAAACTTTCATAAGACACAAAAAGATGATTTTCAAGTGGTGAAATTCAAGATCTCAGAGTGTGGAATCATACATACACACACACAGAGCCAAGACTAAACATATCTAAATAATAAAGTTTAGTATCGTGTATTTTCTTGACTTCTTAATATTGACTGAGATGTCAATATTCTTATTAATTGGATTCACTCAAATTGTGGCACGTGACTGTAGTTCATTTTCACAAGTATATACTATTCCATAGTGTTATTATTCAACAAATTACATGACTTTTCTCTTGTTAATGAGAATTTTTGCAAGTATTCCCCTACTCTCCCCAGATTTGTACTCATATAAATGGTGTGACTACGAACATTCTGTTGTATGTCTTCTGGTGAACCTGTGCAAGTGTTTTCTCCTGGGAATGTACAAAGGAGTCAAATTGCTAGGGTTATAGGTTATTGGAATGTTCAATGTTATATGATAATATCAAACTGTGTTCCAGACCGGGTTGTGCCAGTTTATACTTCCACTAGCAGTGTTTAAAAGATCCTACTGGAGGTGCCTGAGTGGCTCAGTCCTTAAGCATCTGCCTTTGGCTCAGGTCATGATCCCAGGGTTCTGGGATGGAGCCCCACACCATGCTCCCTGCTCAGCAGAAAGCCTGCTTCTCCCTCTCTCACTCCCATTGCTTGTGTTCCCTCTCCAGCTGTGTCTCTGTCAAATAACTAAATCTTAAAAAAAAAATTAAAAAAGATAAAAGATCCTATTGATGTTTCAACATTTGGTAATATAGACACTATTATTTGCCAATCAAATGGCATTAAATATAACCCTGCTTTGGGTTTCATTTACATTATTCTCATTACTAAAGCATTTGAGTGTCTCTTCCTCTGACCATACATGTTTCCTCTACTGTACCTACTTTCTAAGGGGTATGCCAGATTGTCTTTATGTCTAGTTCTCTACCTTAGTTCATTTTGTCTGGGTTACAAAAGGCTGGGAACTCATTTTCATTTCTTTGGATTTTCCAAAATGGTGTCCACAAAAGTCTTGCCAGCAGCAATTTCCTCCATAAGATGAATGGCTTCTGTGACTTCCTGTGTCTTTTCAATTGGAAAGCCTATAGGAAGAATTAAGAGTTAATATGATGCTATGCTGGACACTGAACAAGAATAAATACATTCTGCCTAATTCTTACTTTTTAGGAACCTGGAATCTTGAACAGTCACATTGATTAAATCTCTCACTATTTCCCCTATCACTTGATGGTTTACTGGCTACTTCCAAGTTTTGTATATTCTGGTCAAAATGGAGGTGTTGTGTGATTTTCATGTATAACACTCAAAAATTTGAGACAACGTTAACATGTATTTTAAACATGTTAATAATAATTCTGTTTTTAAGAATAAAGAAATGGAGTAAAATAGTAATCTGCCATGTTAAAAATGGTCATTTCTCCAGGAAATCTTTCCAACTGCCCGTTTGACTTTGTGTGTCTCATATATAGGCTCTGTCTGACCACTTTTCCTATCATAGTGACTGAAGATGTATACCACAATCAAGATTCCAGAATTATACTTAAATTTGAGGCTTTTCAGAATCTAACTTCAAAGGTATTCAGAAGAAGAGCTTTGTGGGTTACTCAACTTCAAAGTGTATTTGAGATTATTTAACATTATTAAACAGAGCAATCTAAGAGACAAAGACACAGGCAAAAGTCAAAGCAGTTTTAAAGGCATCATTCATCATTGTCTTAGTTATTACTTTTCCTTCCAACTGACTAAAGGCGGTCACCCATTCCAACTGTGCCCCAAGAGCATGCTAGGGGGTGTGTTATGTGTGTGTGAGAGGAAAAAGTGTTTTGTACTCACAACTTGGCCTTATCATTTCCTTAGATTTCTCTGCTTTATCTTAAATGTTCCCTGATGCATCTATCTCCAGGATATTGACTAAGCATATGCATTCCTCTTTAAACAAATACAATAGCCTATTTCCAAAAGTCATACCATGAGACACAGCTGTCACAACATCTGACAAATACCCATAGTCAAGGATATGACCTAGCAAATCTGAATGCACTCTCTCATTTTTCTCATATTTTAACATTTATCTCTCCTTCATTCAGTAGCATTTGTCAACCTGCCTCTATCCATGGCAACCCTTCCTATTTTAATGTTCTCACTCTTATCCACAAACTAAATTTACATTTTTTGCTGTTATAAATTTTATTTTGTTGAGAAACATTACTTCAGGAAGCTCCGTGAACTCCCGACGGCAAGACTTTCAGAAGGAAAAAGTCCTTCCTTTATAGACCAGAAAGAGGAGAACAAATAAAAACAAACAAACAAACAAAACAAGGTAAGATTTTACATCAGTTTATGAAATTGCTCTGCCTATTCTCATCTGCCTATCGAAGGACATTGGTAGAGGATTGGGGATGTCAGTGAGCTGAGTCTAATGCTGAGTCTAATTCTGCAAAAGTGTTTGAGGTTGAGGCACCTGGGTGGCTCAGTTGGTTTAGTTTCTGCATTCAGCTCAGGTCATGATCTCCGGGTCCTGGGATCCAGCCCCAAGTTGGGCTCCCAGCTCAGCAGTAAGTCTGCTTCTCCCTCTCTTGGTCTCTTCTCCTGCTTGTGCTCTTTGTCTCTTTCTCTGTCAAATGAATAAATAAAATCTTTTCCAAAAATAGTGTCTGAGGTGTTGTGAATTTGTTTATTGCAGATGGAACATAAACACATGGGTACAGTATGATATTCAAATATATATATGCGCCTGGGTGGCTCAGTCATTTAAGCGTCCAACTCTCCTTTCAGCTCAGGCCATGATCTCAGGGTTGTGAGATTGAGCCTGCTTGGGATTCTCTCTCCCTCTCCCTTTGCCTCTATTCTGCTCATATACTCTCTCTCTCTGTGTCTCAAAAATAAAATAAAGTAAAAATTATACACATACATATAGTTAAATGTTATATAGATAGTTAAATGTGTTTCATTTTCTATGCGTTTTCTTCAGTTAGTTAAAGTCATAGAAATCTACAGGAACAGAGATGTTACAAGATCATTTGCCCACAGTATTATTTGATAAGCAGGGTGACCCCATAATTTATTTGTCCGAGAGTGGACACTTATGACGATGAAAAAGGTTTGCATTAATAATTAGAGAGTGGCAGGGGCACCTGGGTGGCTCAGTGGGTTGAAGCTTCTGCCTTCAGCTCGGGTCATGGTCTTGGGGTCCTGGGATAGAGCCCCACATAGGGCTCTCTGCTCAGTGGGGAGCCTGCTTTCCCCCTCTCTCTCTGCCTACTTCTCTGCCTACTTGTGATCTCTGTCAAATAAATAAATAAAAATCTTAAAAAAAATAATTAGAGAGTGACAACAGGCATGAACAGGGACTATGACAGACAATGAGGGGTAAATGGTCACCCTAATCTTAAGGCATACCAAAGTTAAGTGGTTTTGTCATATGCCTTGCAAGCGCCACACAACACCAGAAACCAGGTTTCTTAGTGTCTCATTAGGAATGCATTGGAACAAATGAGTTAGCTGCAATTTGAAAACATGCACTGATCATTTTGCCCAAGGTCTGAAGATGAGTCACGTTAAACCACTGACCTAAGATAATGGGATTAATCTTGCAACTGCATTCTCCCAACTTCTCACTGGATTTAGGATGGTAAAGAATTCTGACAGCATGGCTTTCCTTTGGGCAAACCAAACCAGGCTGACATGATCCACTCTGATTTGGCCAACTTGTCAGTGAGAGGCAGGATGAACCTCTGTACATATGTACTCCTCTCGCCATCTCCCTGGGTGCGTGGTGGCTGTGTCCTGAGCCTGTTAAGGTGATTTTTCACCCACCATTATTTCTGCTGCTGTATTTAGCACTGTAGTATACGAAAGGCACCCCTGTCATTCTTGCTCCTTTTGCCTTTAGTTTGCCATAAGCTGAGTAATCTATTGGGTACCAGAAATATGTTAGGGTATTTCACATACATCACTGTAATTTACTGTGTTTCAATATTTGAATATTTTCTCTAATCAAATGAATTAGATGAATTTCTTTCTGCATCTTACAGGCTTCCTACTACACTATGGGCCTTAAGGTTCCATGGGAAGCTTTCTGTAGGACTCTTTCTGCCAGTTTTCTCATAGTCATGAAAGGCTTACCAAGATTTCTGTTTCAGAGATAACTCCTGTTAAATACCCATCTTGACTCATCAAAAGAAGCAAAAAGAAAGGTAATTCCTGACATACTTCAGTACCCATATTTTAGAACAGTGAAGACACATTTGGATTTTCAGAGATGTATTTTACCAAAGAAAATTTGTGGAAAAAGAGTCCAAGATGAGTCTTTGGTTCATATTGACAAAATCTGTTGAAGAAGGGCACTTGGGTGGCTCAGTTGTTAAGCATCTGCCTTCAGCTGGGGTCCTGATCTGGTCCTGGGATCAAGCCCTGCATCAGGCTCCCTGCTTAGCAGAAGCTGCTTCTCTCTCTCCCACTCCCCCCACTTGTGTTCCCTCTCTTGCAATCACTCTCTCTGTCAAATACATAAATGAAATATTTTTAAAAATATTTTTAAAATCTGCTGAAGAGTTCTATGAGGAGGACTTCCCTAGGCCTAATAGGTATCTTGTCCCCCACAGGGTAAAATTTTTGAGAAGGAATAATTCAAGGACATAAGTGACCATATTATAAGGAGGAGACAGGTTGCAGCATAACACAATTCAAAGATTGTCTTTTCAAAGTTTCAAGTAGCAAGAAGGAGATCAAAATTTTTCGTGGAGAAAATGATATTTAAGGTGGGATTTGAAGAGAGAGGAAAAGTTCTTACTTAGACAAATAGAAGAAGGCAAATCATTTTTCTGGGCAGGAAAAAATAGCATGAATTACAGCATGGAAACACGAAAATATATAAAGGATTATGGTCAGGGAATAAGCAAAATCAACCCTTCCTGGAATTTGGGGGCAAGAGGTAAATTGTGCAAGATTAATGGTAATTTAGATTACTTATAAATCTCTTCCCAGGAGAAATAAAAAAGACACATCCTAGTAGATTCAAAACAAATACTACTTTTTAATAAAAGGCAACTTCTAAGATATTAGACTTTTTTTTTTTTCTTAAAGCTGTGTCATGGATGTTATTTCAGTTAATTTCCATAACATATCTGGTAAGTCCATTATTTCCATTCTGTGGGTTGGATTGCTGAAATAAACAGAAGTTCATTGCTAAATTGACGGGGCAGGCAATGCCCTGTCCTTCCTTCTCTCTCCCACTAGAAGTAAAGTGCTTGGTGAGAGAGCTATACCCTTCCACGTGCGGGAGGCTTGATTTCCTGTTGAGATTTTATTTGGGTTTTGAAAGTGGAACAATGTTTTTGTCAGGAAACTTCAGTGGATTAAGCCACTGCTTCAACCATGTTAATAAGGCTGCTGCACTTAAACTGTGAGCAGAACCTTGCCAACTCCAAACTGCTGCTGCCCAGTGATCTCAACAGTCCACCTGCTGTGCACCTAGCATTTCAGTCCCAACTCCTGGGCCCAATAGACTGAATATTGGCTCTGGCTGCTGGCCTTGGCCTCTTATACACTGAGGCTGCTGCCTACAGTCCTCATTGCCTTCTTCAGGCCCAGCTTCCAGTCCCCTAATGCAACTGACCCGTTTCTGGGCTGGCAGAGACGATTGTGCAGATGGGGTCAGTGCGGATGTCCAAGCGACAAATCAAAGCAAATGTAGATGGGAATGTAAGGTGTAGACCAGACCTTGGATCCAAATATAATGGGGGTTTAGAGAGATTAAACCTGCTAATTAGTGACCTTGGAACCACCGTCATTGGCTAAATAATAAATAAAAATATAGATGAGTTGGTTTTACTAGTAAATCTAACTCAGGGACTATGAAAAATGTAATGGATTCAGCTCGTTTTAATTCCTGAAGGTCATATGTAGGTGTATGAAATGGTAGGGCCATATATTATTTGCATATGTTTAGCATGTAATTGATACTCTTCTGTTTAGAGTCCTTGCTCTCAGACTCTTCTTATTTTTGTTTTTACTTTTTTAAAAAATATATTTATTTATTTTTGAGGTGGGGAGAGGCAGAGGGAGAGGAAGAAGGAAAGAATCTCTAGCAGACTCTCTGTTGAGTGCAGACCTGATGCAAGCCTCGATCTCACCACCCTGAGATCGTGACCTGAGCCAAAATCAAAAAGTCAGGCTCTTAACCAACTGTGCCACCCAGGTTCTCCTCTTTTTATTATTATTTTTTTTAATTTCAATTTATTCAGTCTCTATTTAATTGAAAATTTCTTTAACTTTTTTTTATTTTGGAATGATCTTGTTTATCTCTTCCCAAACTTTGTTCCTTGCCCCACACCCCCAAGTCTTAACAGAAATACTCTGGTGGAAACTTGTTTAGTGGAATTAGCATCTACACAGAAAATTAGTAGGCTTAAATTAGTAAGTCCTATAAGTGTTCTGAGCTTTCTAAATTTCCCCCTCCCCATTCTATTCAGGCAACATCCATGAAAGAACTCGCCAGTCCCCCAGAGTGGGAAATACACAACTTTTACTACAGGAACCTCTAAGCTTGAGAGGCAATTCCCCATGTTTTAAACAAGTGAATGAACCTCTTTGTGTTTTCCTTGCCCTGATAATCTCATGGGAGAAACACCTACTGTCCTATGGTCCTTACATGGTGGTGATTACTAGGATCAATTAAGATAGGGTATACAAACACACATGGTGAATTCTGGACCTGTCATTATTTAATTTTTTGACATTTTATTTATATGGAATTTGACATTGATTTATATTTTTGAAAAATATTACATTAGAATACATATCTATCTTAATCACTGAGTTTTTCATGCCTCCTGCATTTTGCTCCTAACACGAATGCCTTACTTGCCTCACTCTGGTCCTCCATAGCAAGCACTTGTATGATGGGAGAACACTAGAATTCAGCCAACCAGATACTGCTAAAGAGAGCCACTGAGTGTGCTGGATATCTTCAACAGGTAAGAATAAGCACTGGCACCCCAGGACAGTTAGAGAAAACTGCCATCCTTAAGATATTATTAATGTTGAATCCCTTTCCAGAAGAAATGACTACTTCTGACCTCTCACTTCCCATGAGGAAGAAGTACCAATGTTTTAGCCTAGCTTCTCCTAAATGCACTATAGTATCCCCTCCTAGTACCCATCCAGTGTTCTTAAAATCTCAATCGATCTGTCCATTCAGCTGACCATCACTACTGCTAAGACATCCCGCTCTTATTTCAGATGCCAAGTTCATGACTACCTGTTCTTCTTTCCTAGAATTTATTGTTCCTATTGAGTAGAAAAAGAAATACTTACCAGTGTATCAGTTTCAACGGAATCTTTACTTCTCTGTCAGATCTTCCTAGGTGATTCCAGATCAAAATGACTTACCTTCCTAGTATCCACACTGAGGACTGCTTAATGGGATAGGAGCTATGAACGTTCATTTACTGTTGCTGCTTAACTGTTTATATGACCTGCTTTATTTTTTTCTCCAACCAGCTGGTAAAATCCCCAAAAGCAGAGTTTTCTTGGGTTTTTACTTCCTCACTATGAATTTTTACACACACACTCACTCACACACATTTTCTGTCTTTATGAGGGTCTATAATATTCTCATATATTTCAAACTGTCATTCATACCACATAATTTCTCTCTTTAAGCATTTAATTTAGGATATGGCTATATCTTGTCCTAAAATATTTCTAGTAGTTTCTCATGAATTAGTTTAGTTCCCTAACTTGATTATTAGTTCCTCTGTGGTAGGCATTCTTTTTTCTTCTCTTTGGTCATCTTTAGTAACTCCCAAAGACCACTGGATTTTCTGGCAATGTAGCTCAAACCCTTGAGGAATAAATACATAGCTCTGGTTGGAGTAGAAAACAAAATAAAAACAAAAGAAACTATCATCAGCTTTTCTGTGATTCAAAATTGCTCCATAGTTCAGGAATTTACTTTTTAACACTGATTACTTGTTTAGGATATTTACTTTCAGTACGAACTTTTCTGAATTGTATAGATAGTTGCTAAATTGTATAGATAGTTGATAATTGTATAGATAGTTGAAACAATGCTCTTCCGTAGAGACAAAAGAAAATGACAGAAAACTTAAGAAACATAAGTCTTTCCTTTTCATATTGTATTTACAAACTCACAGGAACTCTTCTGAAATTCAGTAACACACCTAACAAAAGTCATCTTGTAATCTGTGGCCATTTTTGCCAAGAGTTACCCCAGACAGAAAGACATCGGCTTGGAGTCTATTGATAAAGTTCATCTGTAATTAAACTTCACAAAATATAAGTTCCTCTCAAACTAAAGTAGGAGCTCAACCAACAGATCAATACAGGAGTTGCAGTGTTAATAGTCAACTTATTAAGCCTAGCATGATTGCCTGCCTTATTTGTATCTGTTTAGCTCCAACTTTCTTACAAGTAGCTTTTTCTGACTCCATAACTTGCAGTGGAATCATTCTTCCAAAGAAAGAAATATGATTTCCTAAATTTAGTTGAGTGACCTTACTTTGAAACCAAATATGAAGGGAAAAGAACCCTTAAAGAGAATGCTTAGGCTGACATTTTACCTCCAAAGTTGCATTGGATCATCTTAAAGTATGCAGCTTTTAATTGGAGCATTCCTTTTCTCCCCTAGTGGAATTCATCTTTCATACTGAAGCTCTCCCCTTTATTTACATTTTTAGCCAAAGTGTTAACTGAATCAGAGGTATACTGGGTGTCCTGGCACATAGGCACCAATTTTTTAAATTTTCAGAATGTTTAAAATCCAGTCATTAAACAGTGCTACTATTAAGAATGAAATTATATTCACTGTACTTAAATATAGTACATTAAAAACAACAAAAAGAATGCTCAACACATATCTCCATATACAGCTTACTCTGTTACAATATCTATGCTTCTGAAGATAGTTTGTTTATTCTATCTTTAAAAAAAAAAAAAAAAAAAAGATTTACTTGCTTATTTTAGAGAGGGAGCAGGGAGAGGCAAAGGCAGAGGGAGAGTTCGAGCAGACTCCACACCGAGTGTGAGCCTGATGTGGGCTTGGAGCCTGACACAGGACTTAATCTCACAACCCTGAGAACACAACCTGAGCCGAAACCAAGAGTCAGGGCTTAACTAACTGCACACCCAGGCACCCCTTTTTGTTCTATCTTTATAGTGGAAATGTGGTATCATGATGCACAAAGACGCAGCTTCTCTTTCTGACCCCACATTCAATTGCATCACATTGATGGCTTGAAATTCACGGAAATCAGCAAACACTACAAATTAGGGGTTGATTTATTGCTTTGTTGATTGTCTTGACTTAAGAAAGTGATAAAGCAAGAGTTATTAATGCAGATTAAACCTAAAAATGTGTTGTGTTAGTAGCTCTTACATTATGAATAGCATAAAAACTGAGGAAACGTTTTTCCAGTATTTGAAAACAATTAAGTAAAAAAATGTCATTTTTGAGTAAGTGAAGTTTCTGCATGTCTTCATTATTTTACTTTATTCTTATTTGTAAATAGACACAACATATCAACCCACATTAAGTCCAAACTGTACTCAGTAGTCATTTGCAACCAAAAACTGACCTCAGCTGTAAGAGATGAGCAAAAATCAAACATTTTAAGAATCTCAGTCAAATATAAGTAATGTGTAGTATTGGTTATATTTTGTTATTATTTATGAATTATGTGCCATATGTTTTTTACTTTTAAAATTTATGACACAAGTATATATGTGTGTGTGTGCACACATATGGACAGAGTTGTTTTTTTTTTTTTAAGATTTTATTTATTTATTTGACAGACAGAGATCACAAGTAGGCAGAGAGGCACGCAGAGAGAGAGAAGGAAGCCGGTTTCTGGCTGAGCAGAGAGCCCGATGTGGGGCTCGATCCCAGGACCCTGAGATCATGACCTGAGAAAGAGGCTTTAACCCACTGAGCCACCCAGGCACCCCCCAGAGTTTGTATTTTTGGAAGGTAGAAGAATAAAAACAGATAAACCAGATATTTAACATTTACCAGCATGGCTGATAAACTAAAGTGTTATCGGATAATTAAAACTTTTATCTAATAATGATACAAGATGGGGCCCTCTTCTCCCACCCCATCAATGTATTTGGATTGGATTTGTGAATTCTTTTTTTTTTTTTTTAAGATTTTATTTATTTATTTATTTGACAAAGAGAGATCACAAGTAGGCAGAGAGGCAGGCAGAGAGAGAGGAGGAAGCAGGCTCCCCGCCAAGCAGAGAGCCCAATGTGGGGCTTGATCCCATGACCCTGGGATCATGACCTGAGCTGAAGGCAGAGGGCTTTAACCCACTGAGCCACCCAGGCGCCTGGATTTGTGAATTCTTGATGTCTCAAAGCCTTCATAGCCTGAAGGTTCATCAGTGAGATGAGAGTCAGGAAATTTCTATTTTGGGGTGGTAAGATTGGAGACCTTTGTCTATTTCCTTTAATCAAATCTTATAACTTTTGACTGTCTATGTGATGCTTATCTAGTAACAGAGGACTAGACACCCAAGGCATATTTGGTATAAATTCCTATACAAAAAGATATGAGCTTGCATCCCAGCTCAGTTTATAGTTCAGTGTCTACTCTCAACAATTTATTTTACTTCTCAGCAAATGCAAAATTGAGGGAATGGTTTCCAATTGTCACTCCATATCAAAATTACCTACAAAACTGTTCACATCAAATGATTCTTTTCCGTCTAACCAGATCTACTAAAACAGAAACTTTAAGAGACTGGATCCTATTTTAATGGCCACGAGATGGTTTTCATGCCAGATATGGAACCCCTCTACTTCAAAAGCCTTTCAGGTCATACAATCATAATGGTAAATTGACTAGTAAAGATCTGGGAGCCAGATATTTGTATGTGTCGATTATCCATAACTTACCCATTTTCCTGACTCACATCTATTTCTTCTCATAGATGTTTCTGGTATGTATGGCACACCCTCTAAGTAGTTTTTCTATTCTAAAATTCCACCCACCACAGGATACATGTTCCATATTGCTTAAAAGTGATCAGCTACTTTTAAAGAAGCTAAGTGTATATGTGTCAATATTTCTAAAATTTTATGTGGGGCACCTGGGTGGCTCAGTTGGTTGAGCAGCTGCCTTCAGCTCAGGTTATGACCCCGCGATCCTGGAATCAAGCCCTGCCTCAGGCTCCCTGCTCAGCAAGGAGCCTGCTTCTCCCTCTCCCTCTGCCTGCCACCCTGCCTACTTATGCTTGCTTGCTCCCTGTCGAATAAATAAATAAAATCTTTTTAAAAATTCAATGCATAATTTCAGAAATGATAACAAATCCTTACTAAAACCAAGATTTGTTGATTCCTAGGCACTCATCTAATCAACAGTTTTATAACCATACCAAAAAAAAGAAAACTATTCTTTGATAAATTTGTTAGTGTACCCTGGTTAGCAACTAGTTTTTTTGTTTGTTTGTTTGTTTTTGATGTTCAGTTCTGCAAGAGTTCCAATCATTAAAAAAATATTATTAACAGTGCTTTCAAAAATATCTCTTCCCTTAGGTCTTATAAGACAATTCCTCAGTTTTATGTATAGTCATAATAAAAAAGATTTAGAAATTACTTTAAAGTTTGCCCATATACCTCACATAAATTGTCATATATATTTAATTTTTATAACAGTCTGTAGACAAAATATTATCTCCTGTATGTTTGATGAAAGGTAACTGAAGCTCAGAAAGTCATTACAGAGAATCAGTTATGGAGATAAACTCAAAAATAGGAAGATATCCTGGTTCCATGCCATATGCATTTTCATAATTAGGAAGTTATTATTTTGGAATAAAAACAATGTTTGCAATATAGGTTAAATAATAGTTATTCTACATAGCTATTAACAGTTTCTTTAGAAATTCAATTCCTATATGCTTAACTGGTCTGTTTGGACAACTTTTGGATTTCTTCCATTTGAATTTATATATATCTAGCTTGGGAATACTCAGTGGTTTACATTTTTTTTCTGACATGGTTGTCCAAAAAGGTAAGGAGAAAGACAAGTACTATTGCTTTTTGCTGTCTCATTGGCTAAAATGCCTGTCGCTTCTTACAAATTGACTGAAATTCCTGCCATCTGCTGCTATAAACCTCATCTAAATGTAAATTAAAATAAATACATTTCTTGAGGAAAAAAAACTTTAAACACCATAAACCTTGGCTCATTTTGTAGTGGCTTAATGATTTTTCTGCCAACCAAGTTTCCCAGCTTCCAAAGAGATGTCTAATGACATCAGCACATGTGCCCTGGAGCTAACTGTATGAAGTCCAAGCTTCCAGTCTCCTGGAATGAAAGATTCAGTGGAAAGATACAAGTGTTTGCCATTTGAAAGGGAAAGTACCTGAACTTGGAGTATTAAGACAAATTATAATTGTTGATTAGTTCTTCAAACTGAAAAATGAACTTGTCCTCTTGCATTCATGCTTTTGGATAGACTGGACTCCCCTTTTCTGATTTTTCATTTACTCCCTCAATAAATATATATGGAACTGCAACTTTTGATGAAGAGTGATTCTATACAGTAGTTCTCAGAAGAAGAGTCTTGCTTCTGAAATATAAGTCTTTGTCTCCCATTCCTGCTAAGGTGTAGTTTCTAATGCACTTTGAAAAAGGCTGATGTCCTGTCCAAATTTGAACTAACAAATTTGAAGATTCTAGAGGGCATGTTAGCAAATATGATTTTTAAAAAAGTAAACTATATTAGTTCTGCCTCCTTAAACATATAATCAGTTTTGATCTTAAGAGCTGGGTACATCTTGGCTTCGGTAGCCTTTGCCATGAGGACTCCTACCTGAATTTTCTATATAGCTCGCAGGTTTCCACTGAAGTTGTTGACTTGTATTGAAACCCAGTGAACTTGACTCACTCCCTGGCATCTGAATTGGCTAACTACACCTCCACCTTTGTTATATTGATTTAAACATAGATTTATAATCTAGAACTAGAACATTTTCTACTTGTTTAAATATTGTCACATGTTGATATATTCCTTCAAGAGTATAAATTCCTTGCTTCGTGGCACACCTCCATATCATCAATACAAAGCAAATGTTGGCAGAGTTTATGTCCCCTTCTTGATTTGATTCAGCTAGAACACATCCCAAGTATAAATGGACACAGAAATTAGGATTACATGATGTTTTTAAATGTCTGTTTCCCCAGACTATAATTTCCTCAGGGTCAGCTACCACACCTTGTTTTTGTTCATTACTCTCTATCAAAATTCTAACATAAGGTCTGTATAAAATAGGTTTAAAAAATTCTTGAATGTTAAGCAAAATTAGAAGGAAAAAAAGAAAGAGGTCATTTGGGTAGCTCAGTCAGTTAAGTGTCCAACTCTTGATCTCAGTTCAGGTCTTGATCTTGGGGTCATGAATTCAAGTCCCATGTTGAACTCCACCCTGGGCATGAAGCCTACTTTAAAGAAAATCAGAAGAAAATTTTATGATTTTGTCATTAATTTAGACTGTGTAGGCATGGCTAACAGTAACATTTATATATGTATTTTAAATTTATATTTATAATAAATAAATATTTATTTTCCCTTTCTCAACTATAAGCTAACTATAAGCTAAGCCCATACCTGTCCCCATCAGGATGGCCTGCATGTGACAACAAAGAATCCTCAAATCTCAATGGGTCCCAACAACACAGATGTATTTTTCACTTATTCTTCAGGTTCCTCAGGATGACTAGAGGTTGTGAAGAGTGTCATTCCCACTTGGAACCAGGCTGATGGAGAAGCCACTATTAGAAACATTGTTATCTCTGTGATAGAGAGAGTGAAGAAAAGGTCTGTAGGGTCTCAGTGTAACTGAGTGCTTGGGTTTCATTACTCAATGGCTGGAGCCAGTCAAATGGCCAGACCATAAAGTAAGAAATACAATCCTACCATGTGCATAAAACAGAGAACTACATGCACTTGGAAAACATCCTAATGTTTACCAAAACATCTGCTCATGCAAAATAGAGAAGATATGCAACAATTTAAAATATAATTTTGGCTTAAATTTTGTCCTGGAATATGCTAATGATGGAAGACAAAATTTTAAACATCTCAAAATAATATTTATTTTTGAATATCTCTATTTTGTGCATATAGATAGGAACTGAATCACAACTTAGGTAAATAGGACATCACTCAAATTAAATTTACTTCCCTCCCATTTGGGGGAAAATGCAATCCATAAAATAATCATGCAGAGAGCTAACCTTGTCATGTAGGCCAAGTCCAATCCACGGAAATATGAGATGGGATCTGTGGTAAGAAGAGAAGGTAAGAAATTATCTGTATATGAAGTAGAGGAATAAAAGCTTTTTGAAAGACAATGTTATACAGATATTAATGAAATTATTAATGGTTGTGGTTAGAAGCCAGTTAAACTCTTATTGAAAAGAAGGCATTATCCTCTACAATCAGACTTTTTAATACGTTAGGTGTCAGTGTTAATCTCATATTATTTCATAATTCTGACCACCATTATCATAATTGAATAAAAAGAGAGGGCATTTTGCATGTCTGTGTAAATCAGCAAGAGCTCCTACTTGGTTAGTGGGAGTGTTGATTCCTACTAAGGAAATATCAAGGAGGAAATCTACCTTTCATACAGAAGATGTTTCATCTTTTTTTTTTTTAAAGATTTTATTTATTTATTTGACAGGCAGAGATTACAAGTAGGCAGAGAGACAGGCAGAGAGAGAGAGGAGGAAGCAGGCTCCCCACTGAGCAGAGAGCCCGACGTGGGGCTCGATCCCAGGACCCTGGGATCATGACCTGAGCTGAAGGCAGAGGCTTTAACCCCCTGAGCCACCCAGGTGCCCCAGAAGATCTTTCATCTTTAAAGAGCTAGATCTCCAAGACCATTCTATTTGCTCTTTGTTCTTTAAAAAAAAAAAAAAAATTGTTAAGGTGTGATTGACATGCAAAACACTGTACATATTTAATACACACAACTTGAGTTGGGAAACAAGTATGTATCTGTGAAACCATCTCCACAATCTATGTCATAAACATATCCATCATCTCCAAAAGTTTCTTATTGTCATCTTAATGATGTGATGATAACATTTAACAAAAGATCAACTTCTTAGCAAAATTTTAAGTATATAATATAATATTGTTAACTATAGACACTATGATGTAGAGTAGATGTCTAGTTCTTATTCATCTCCTATAACAGAAACTTTGTACTCTTTGACTAATGCCTACCCATTTCCTCTCCACCTAGCAACCACCATTCTATGCAATTGCTTCTGTGAGTTTGACTATTTTAGATTCCTTATGTAAGTGGTATCATATAGCACTTTTCTTTCTGTACCTGGTTTATTTTCTATAAGGTCTTCCCGGATCACCCATGTTGTTACAAATGACAGGACATGGTTTTCTTAAAGGTTGCATAGTATTTATTGTATGTACATATTTTTCTATCCATTAATCAACTGATGGGTATTTAGGCTGCTTTTATATTTTGGTTATTGTAGATAATGTTACAATAAACATGATACTGCAAGTATCCCTTTGAGATCCTGATTTCAATTTCTTTAGGTATAGACAGAAGTACTATTTCTGGATTATATGGTAATTCTATTTTTAATTTTTTGAGGAAACTCCATACTGTTTTCCATAGTGAGAGCATCGTTTATATCCTCACCAGTAGTCTGTAAGGTCCACATATTTTTCAAAGCTCATTTTTTATTTTTGATAACCTTCCTAACAGAGGTAAGGTGATACCTCATTGTGTTTTTTGTTTGCATTTCGCTGATGATTAGTATTGTTGAGACCTTTTATGTACTTGCTGGTCATTTGTATAACTTCTTTAGAGAAATATCTATTTAGTTCTTTTATCCATTTTTAATTGGGTTTTTGTTTTGTTTTGTTTTGTTTACCTTTTTTTACATTTGGCTTTTATTTTAATATTGTATGAGTTCCTTATATATTTTGGATATTAACCTTTATCAGATATATGGTTTGCAGGTATTTTCTCCCTTTCTGTAGGTTGCCTTTTTACTTTGGTGACTGTTTCCTTTGCTGTGCAGAGGCTTTTTAGTTTGATGTAGTCCCACTTGTCTATTTTTGCTTTTGTTGCCTGTGCTTTTGATGCCATGTGCAAGAAATTATTGCCAAGACCAATATCAAAAACTTTTCTTATATTTTGTTCTAGGAATGTCACAGCTTCAGGACTTATGCTTAACTCATTAATCTATTTAGAGTTAGCTCTTGCATATGGTGTAAGATAAGGTATATCTATAGCTTTATATCTATAATATATATTAACTCATTCCATATATAATTAGCTGAAAGTGGATTCTAGACCTAAACATAAAAGCTAAACCACAAGGATTTTAGAAGAAAACTGAAAGAAACTATTTTCTTGACTTAAGAGCAGGCAACAATATTTTAAGCAGGACACGTAACAATAACCATAAGATAAAATAAAGAAATGATTACTGAGAGTTCATGAAAACTTAAAAGTTCTACTCATCAAAACATACTGTTAAGAAAATAAATCAGCAAATCACAAACAGATAGATACATAGATAGATACAGATTTTTCTTTTCTTATAAGGAAATCTAGTTATTCCAGCATCATTTGTTAACAATACTTTTTATTGCTTGTTGCAATGCTTTGGCTCTTTAATTGCAAAGCAAATTACAATGTAATTGTGAGCCTACTACTGGATTCTCTATTTTAGTACTTTTATATATTAGTCAATCTTCATGCAATATTACCCTTTCTTGAATGTTGCACCTTTATATAATATCTGGGAAGCAGGCAATGTAAGATCTACTTCTCCTACTCTGGTTTGATTTTAAGAAAGAAAATCTGGAAAGGATTTCTGGAATGTTTTTCCACAAAAATTGCCTTGGATATAGATGGTTCCAGAATTTGTTTACTGGCTCACCAATATCCTTACTAGACTCATCGCATTTTCCTATTTTGTCCTAATCAATGAGTAAGTGATATGTTCAATGAGTAAGTGAGCTTAATGACTATGTTCTCTTGGTCCCTAAGCAGCTTCTGTCACAGCCTTCCAAGTGGCTATGTGAAAATGTCCAATGAAAGAAACATGGAGCAAGAGTTATCTTCTTGTGTTTTATAATAGAGACAAACTTTTCCCAGAAGCCTCCAGCAGACATTGGCTAGAATTGGGTCATATGATGACTACTATAGAAAGAAAGGACTAGGAACATAAGTATTTGGGATTTTTCAAGGCTCCATCTTGAGAGGCTTTGAGAAGAAGAGGAAAGGGAATGGTGTCTACAACAAAGGTTAATAGTAGAAGAACATGTCATGTTTCTTAGACCAAAAGGCATTAACTTATGCAAATGAAGTAACTACTGGTAGAATTTGAAATGTAAAGAGCAGGAAGTGTTTTTTTTTTTTTTTTTTTTAATAAAGAAAAACTCCTAGCAATCCTAAAACTATATATTAGGTTAGTCTTTCTATGGATCTTTCCCTTTCCTTTTACTGATGATTTTTTTATTTTATGAATTATTCTCAGAGCTCTTCTTAAGTCCCACCAAAAAAATTATAAAGCAAAAGAGCTGATGTGTGAGTAGCAAACTACAGAATTAGTTATAGGTAAATGCAGGCTTAAAATTGTGGCGAAAAATGTACCTTGCCTCCCCTCACAGGACAGTTTCTGCATTATGGCAAGTACCAGATCAGGAACTGTAACTGGGCAATTTAACAAAGAGAAACAGAATATGTGAATTTTCTTCCTTTGAGTTGAAATGTGACTCTCAGTTTTTGAAAATATTTAAACATTCTGTGCTCCCTGAGAGAAATGAGAAAAAAATTTAACTATAAATATATGTAACCATATATATGCACATATCCATAGAGACATAGTCCCATGTACCTATATATCAACAAAACGTCACTCCCTTGATGACAGCTTGGTGTATATTTCTTTCCTTTAGCAAAATTCTGGTAAACCGACATTTCAAGTTCATGCAAACAAATTCCCTATGGAATGAATTTATTATTTGTATCATTATTAATATTACTCAGCTCTAAGTACGCTACCTTCAAAAGATTCCACTGCCCTTTGTTGTGTGAGAGTGTATGTGATTTTGATTAGCAAACCTGCACACCTTTAAGTTTCCTTCTGAGCTTGTGCAGTTAAAATAATTATAATAAAATCTATTAACTGCTTGTTACTGCAGGGGGAAAAGGCACTGCATCCAAACTTCCATCTGCAACCATTGATTCTGAAGTGGTGAGTGACAGTTCCCTACTGCCTAAGTAGGTTATAACAAGCTAGCTTCGGGCTGCAACAGCCAGTAGAGTGCAGAGGAGAAACGACTGGCCTCCAAACTTGTCTTAAGCCTCAAGAAAGAAGAAAAGGGGGGGAATCTCTGCCAATAACAGCAGTGCCTGCTCTCACATTCAGCAGCAGGAGCTTTGTAATTGCCAACTCGCTTTAATTCCCACTCACACCTTGGGGGGACAAGGCAGAGAACTCTTTCTAACGGATAGTAATAAAACTATTATTCATCTAATCACCCACAAACATATGTGTTTCTTTTGTAACGACTCTGTTGCCCTCATCCCCATAAAACACACACACACACACATAAGTCAACTCATGCAAATGACAACACAATAGTGAAGACAATGTAAACCAAAGAACAGGCTGCTTTGCAGACATACAAAAATTCCACCTCACATTCATCCTTTATGTACAGGATATAATTCCAATGAATTCCTATCAAACCCGCACACCATGGTGAAGACCCTGTGTGCAGTGATAAAGAGAATCCATGCTATTATTTATATCTTTCAAATAAAATCACTCCTTTTGCTTCAGTGATTGGCCTGCACATACCAGGTGAAAGTGCATTTCAAATCAGAAGCTGGCCTCATTTCTCTCTGATTTTGCATATGGCTATATAGATGAGCTATAAGCCACACATCGTCACCGCTCAACTGTAATCTCTTTTCTTATTTCCTTGTCTGTATATATCATAGTACAAACTCAAATGGTCTGATTTCTCTCTGTCTGTTTCTATCAAATACACACACACACACACACACACTCTCTCTCTCTCTCTCCTATCATTGTATCTTGCTCTACAGGAATTATATTTGTGCCTATTTGTTTGTGCTCCAGTATTTCTTATTAAAGAATAACAGGTCAGTTCTCTTCACTGTGTGTAACTATAAAATAATATTATGCCATGGTGGGTGACAGACAACCAGGTGTATCAATCAGATAAGTGCTGTCCTCTAGAAAACACTTTGGGAAGATTTGAATTTGCTACAAAACTGAAGGTCAATATCCTTGATTTCATCCTTTTAAATATGTTTTTTAAATCACACTGGCAAAAAACAGACCAACTAAATTAAATTTGAATCAAAATGGTATCCCAACTTAGTCTTAAAACTAGTCTCTTAATAAATGTTCACCATTTTTTTAAATGAAATCTATGTTTAAAAATTAATTTTCCACCACTCTGTTTTCTTGAGAACGTGCCATTGGCCGCCATGTAAATTTAATTGTACACGACTATAAGTATCCTCTGAATAGGCACATATCTATAAGAAGAATATTCTGGAAAATTGGTGCAGTTACACGGATAATTGAAACAATTGTTATAGCAATCACAATGGCAATAATCAATATTTCAGTATTTCAGGGAGTAGTTGGTTTTTAAGAGAAGTTTGACTGGGCCAGTTAATTTTTGCAAATGTATTATGAATTTTTCACAGGTAACCACACATGCATACACACGTAATTATGTTTGGATTATCAACACTAGCTAAAAGTTATTGGAATTTTTGAAAATTTTAACAGCCTAATATTATTTCCATTTTTGTGCTACTGCATTGTGTTGAATATAATTTTACAAGAGACTGGTTAACAGGATAAATTTACCAAAAGTGAGACTTTCCCTTTATTACCCTGAACACTACGAAGTGTCATCAGTTTGAACGTACCCTGACCTATGAATCCGGGAAAGTAAGCTAGAACACAAAGAAACTCATGGACCATCAGTATTTCTTGTTCACCCTATAAAAGTGCCCTATAGAGAAATAACCCTATTTCTCTCCAAAAGCCTCTGGAACTTTCCGCCATGGAGTTTGGTATACATTGCAGTACTTATTGCTTCTTGTGCACCCTTCATGAAAAGAAACCACATATTGATACCTTGATCATTAGGGAGCACATATAAAAATTCTCATCCTAAACATGTTCATTGTACAGTGAGTATGGATAATATGGATACCTAAACCCTACAGAAAATCTCTGGTTGTAGATAGTAGAACGGTAGTTCATTTTTACATACCTGTATGCTTTAAAAGTACCTCTGAATACCTTTTATAAGTCTGCTATATCCCATTTCTAATCATGAGAGGAATATGGCAATAATAATCACCATCTGCCCAAAATTCACTCAATTCTAAGCATGTATTTGCCATTCATTATGTTAAATGCTTTACAGGGGTTGTTTTACTAAATAATCTACAAAGCAGGTTTATTGTAACTTTCATTTTAAAGATAAGGAAATGGAAGTTAACTGGGATAGTTATCCTGAAAACTGACAAAACTTAGTATCTTAGTTTGATTTCCTTAAAAGGAAACCCTAGTTAAAGAGTTAAGTGGAAGTTCTTAATTGGCAAGTAGAGGGCACAGCAGTGGAGAGAAGTACATTGAGAAATGGAAAGGATGGAGGCCAATATGAGGCACATTATTTAGGAGACTATCACAATCCTTGACCAGAGCTTTAGCGTATGAGGAAACTCTTAGAAACGGCAGACTACATCCCTCAGACTTATCCCAGTTCAGGAGGGTGGAATCTGGGATAGGTATCCATCATTTCAGCTCAGTCATGAGGGCTGCTGGGAGTATAATTCCCCATAACCATATAGCAAGGTTCTCTGCTTCAGAGAAAGCCTCCAAGCAAATAATGGCAATTGGCAATCTTCCCACAGGCGTGGGAGTGGCAGGCATATATCGGACATTGTAGCCAATTAAAACATAGGTTTTAATAGTGGCTCAAAGATTTAATACAGGACTTAAATGATCTGGCTGGAAAGCTATTTCAGTGCATGTATCTTAAAACTACATTTGTATGATAATCATACTGATTTGACTCAGTTTGTATTTTTATTTGGAGTTGCTTTGGTTACAAGAAAAGAACTGATAGGGATTTGGGAATTTTCAAAGCTCTAAGCTACCCCTCAAGCCATTGCTGCCTAGTTTGTATCCAGATCTGTCTACAAAGCTCATGCACTTAACTACCCTACAAATATCTCTGATAAAAGCACATCTCTCAACTAGGGAAAGTTGACTCCAATATCTCCTTTCAGAGGCTCTCAGGCTTCTGAGAGCACCGTGCCCTTCAGTCTTCCCTGCATGCATTAAAGATCCTAAAGCACTTTAGGCAGTGACTACAGTAGAAATGTACCCATTTGATCTGTTGGGAGAAGAAGAGGTCAGTGGCCTCAGGGGAAGACACTTGTTAGCAAAACTATCTCCCCCACTGATCTGACATAATACTTGAAAATTCACCAGCTGGGACTGGGTTCTTAGGGAAATACATGTTATCTGCAGGATTCCCCTCTGCCTGGTTGGTAATACTTTGATTCTAACTTCTCCCATGAGAATTTGCATTTTATCAGTTTATCATAAATTATATTTTTAGATTCACAAATTTCTAGAATTGTCCTGATGTCAAGAAATAAAAGATGGGAATATTATGATGGAGACGACTCATGAGGAAAACATGGGAAGTTGCTCAGTGGTAATATATGGGCCCTTGGTCAGGACTAAAAAGCAGGCTGGTGTTGAAATTCCATGACAATGATTTCAGACTGAGAGATAGGGAAAGAAATGGGAGAGGTATCCATAAAAATAATTTCAACATGGTTTTCAGCTTTTCCCAAGGGCAAATCCGTCTTTAATACCCATCCTAGAACAAAGAGGCAACTTAGACTCATGCACTGTTAGAGATAAATATGACAGTAGAGACCATGAAATTCAATTAAAATTACAGAAGAAACTGAACTCTGACAAGGTAAGTTAACTGCTCATAGGGGTGGTTTGGATAAGGAGTCTGGAGAAAGGAGACACTAAGGCTTCTGGTTCTTCTACCCACCCTGTCCATTAAAATAATTACAAGTATTTTTGTTTCAATTTTTCAACATAAATACAGGGAAGGTACAGAGAGGAAAAAAAAAAAAAGAAGGAAAAATAAAAAGAAGAAAAATGGGCAGAAAATGAAAAGGATCAAAAAATAATGCATCATGGCATGATGGCTGTCCTGTTTATTATTAGTTAATAATTAGTGTATAATGCAACTGAAAGGGTCTCAGATGAAAGGGATCCGAGTAAGCACCCTATGATCATAATTTTTAAAAATCAACCACTGAAAGCTTTCAAGAGCTGAAGTCTCCCCTTTGGCTTTCAGCTGCACTCAGGTTGAAAGATCAGAGGCCGCATATTGGGGAGATGGAGATCATCAAACAGACGTTGAATAACTGGCATCCTATAAAAGGTCATCTCAAGTCAGTATCAGAAAAATGAAAGGACAGACTAGCTGACTTCTATCTCATATACTACACAGATGTTTGAGCTAAAGGAGATTTTCCGCTCAATGTAAATATTTTCTCGTTTTGCTGTATTCACTGGCTGTGGATTTCTCCAGGGTCTTTGGTCTTTTGGTGAAACAATCAATTCAAAAATCACTCGTGGCATCAACTGGTGAGAAAATACAGTTTCTTGTGTAAAACACATTATTACTCTAGAACATACAATCTGGGAAACACATGTTGAAAAATATTCTGAAAATTAAGTCGGTTTCCATTTAGTTCAATTATATTTCATTTGTTTTTCATTCAATTCAATTCCTCTACGAGGCAAGTCACAACATGTGACGATACCTGTGTTAGCCACAGAGTAGTCCTCAGCTAGCAAATACTTTTGAGGACACTCGAATTTAACTACTGAGACCAGACACAGACACAGCAAGCATTTGCCCAACAGTATGGATTCAACACCACAGGCCAAAACAGAGCACATGCCAAGGGCAGAGAAATAAGGGAAAAAGCATGGAGAAAGATCACTCTGGATTGGGAAGAGAACACAGTCAGTGGTACAAGAATCAGGAGGAAGAGGAAGAGGTGCGGTGAAGGTGAAGGAGAGTTACATTAGGGGAAAGTAACTTTACGCACCAACACTATCCATGTTTAATGAAAGCCAAACGGAGCACCTTTTAAAAGATGCCCAAGAAGAATGTAAAGACATGACAAGAAATGGATAAGAATACAGTGATTCAATGTGAACCGTTCCTTAGAGATTTGCAATTAAACATCGAGTAGGAGAGGTGGAAAATGGTATCTTTGCAAATAGGGCCTGATGACATGTGGAATCTTCTCAGAGGATAAAAAGCATTGCTTGTTGTTTGTTGCATGTGCCTCACAATAAACCACTGAGAACTAAGTCATTTTTTTTTTAAAGATTTTATTTATTTATTTGAGAGAGAAACAGTGAGAGAGAGGATGAGCTAGGAGAAGGTCAGAGAGTGAAGCAGACTTCCCAGGGAGCTGGGAGCCTGATGCAGGACTCGATCCCGGGACTCCGGGATCATGACCTGAGCCGAAGGCAGTCGTCCAACCAACTGAGCCACCCAGGCTCCCAGAGAACTAAGTCATTTTGATGCAGATTTTTATTTTTAATTTTTATTAAATATTTATTTATTTTTCTGAGGCGGGGGGGAGAGTATGAGCACGGGGAGGGCCAGAGGGAGAGGGAAACGCAGACTCCTTCCTGAGCAGGGATCCCAATGACGGAGAAGTGTGTGTGTGTGTGTGGGGGGGGTGTTGGTCCCAGAACCCCAAGATCATGACGTGAGCTGAAGGCTGATGTTTAACTGACTGAGCCACACAGGCACCCCTTGATGCAGATTTTTAGAACTCACTCTCAGTGTTCTGTTGAGGCTGCTTCACTCAGCATTCCTAGGAGTCTGTTATCTCACGTTATCGCCACACAGGCACAGCAAGTGAAAAGTGGAAGCGTTGGCCAGTATTTGAGACAAAACAAAAGAAGGACAACAGGCTGGAGATAGAGTTTAAAACTTTTAAGCTTACTATCTAATCGCTCTAGACGGTTCGCCTGTATCTCAATGGGCAGGTAAATTCTGTTTCTCCAGTTAGGCACAATTATTAGTCAATGGAGCACAGAGCCATTAAAATCTACTAAAATAAATCCTAAGGAAAAGCAAGCTTCCAAGCACAAAGTTTATGAAAAATCTAAATGCAAAATCTCTTGCAAACCGCAAACTTCTCTAATTCTACTTTTGCTAACTAGGATGTTTATCAGTGAGGAAACTTTAACCCCTAAATCAGAAGCAGCCCACAGAGCTCAACAACACCATGCTCGTCTTCATTTTGTTTGTTTGCTTTTCACTTCTTTCCATAAATTGTTTTCTTCTAATAGCATTAATGAAAATGAAATTGGACATTGTGATTGAAAAATAGTCTCCCGCTTTGAAAATAAATGTGTCCTCTTTGCCTTGATACTTATTTTCGCTAACCATAGGAGATCATTATCTGGTCCCAGCATTCAATTCTGTCCACGTTACACGAGCTATTTTGGTCTTCATTTTTAAGAGAAATTATTTGTCGGAAAGTCTGTGTTGACCAGGTCTCAGCAGACCACCGAGGGAGGATCAAACATGCCGTTGAGCTTAAGAATCAAGAATTAAGCCTTCCACAAAGCCTGTACTTTACAACTGTTTTCTGAATTCAATTAAAGAGACACGGTGAGGGCCTCTCACCAGTAATAGACCCTTATATTGTGTGATTAAACCTGTTGATTCCATATTGTCTGTGATTTGTTTCATTAAATATGTTTCTAATTTTTGTCAACGCTTTTGTGAGTCATGTTGGATTACACATTTTATCTGTTCTATAGTATTTATTGAGTAAATATATTTATCCATTCTCTCGCTTATCAGCACTGGGGTTGTTTTCATGTTTTTGTGTTCTGTTGCTCTTGTCACATCAGAATAAATGTTCTTGTGTGTATCTTTTGTGTGCACAGGCCAGAGAGACTCTCGCATCTGAGAGAAGAGCGAAGGTAATGTTCATGCACATGTGTGACTGACTTTACATGTGTCAAATGGTTTCCCAAAGGGCCTGTACTTAATTAACGCTGACACCAGCAATGGGGGAAGATTATTTTTATGCCATACTCTAATAAGTTAATAGTTTCCAGTGAAATTGTTGATTTTGTGGGTAAAGAAATTGCATCTTTTTATATAGTTTTCTATTCTCTGAAATACTTCTGCATATTTTTCTATATTAATTTGCAATTCTTTCATATTCTAGACACAAATTCTATGTGAGTTGGAACCATATTCTTCAAGTTATGGCTTGTCTTTAATTTCTTCATGGTGGTTTTCTGAGAACTAAAATTTGTTAATTTTAATATAGTCATTTATACTGTTTGTTATGTTTTGTGGAAATTACACCAATTTGAAGAGACTCTTTCATAATCTATTGTCATAAATCCATACTTCTATATCATCTTCCAAGAGTCATTTTCGTTAGCCTTTAATGTATCTGAAAATAAGTATGATATGAAGTAGAGATTTAATATTTTTGAAGACAACAAAATATTATACCCAGCAACATTTTGGAGCAGAATTTTTTTTTTTTTAATTTGGCAGAGATTTACAGTATTCTCTCTCACAAATCAAGCTTCCATCTCTGTCTGGCTCTGTTTCTGGCCCTTCAGTTCTGCTCCATTTGTGAGAATATGAATTTATCCACTTGTCTAACCCAGAACAAAAAAGTTGCTATAATTTCTTATGTCTTCCTGCATCTATTCTTCAGAGGTGTTTTGGTTATTGATGAAACTTTGTTCTTATGCAAACATAGTAGAAAGAGCTTCATAACCATAGTATATCTCTCTATTTATTTAGGTCTTCTCTGATGATTTTCCATTAAAATTCCTCCATAAAGGTCATGCACATCTTGAGGTAAATGTATTCCTAGATTACTGACTCTGTTGTTTAAAATTCCAACTTAAATGATAGTAATATATTAAAGTTATTTTGCTACAGAAATATTAAAATGCCAATAAGTTGTGTGATTGACCTTATATCTAACCATCTTGCTAAATGCTCTTCTCAATGTTATTTTTTCTATAGACCAGTTGTGTATTATGTAAATGTTATATTTTATGTAAATATATTCTTTTTTATTTATGGCAATTTTTTTCCATTTTAAATTCTTATAGCTAATTTTTTATTTGCTTATGTCTCTGTCTAGGAGTGGCAACTACGGAACAATATTGAAAAGATATAATACTGGTAGATTTTTTTATTTCATATTTTTTCTGTAAATACTTCACATATAATTAATTTATGATCTATCCTAATATCTGTAATACACAAAGTCTTTTGAGTCTAAATTTTTTTTAAATATTTTATTTATTTATTTGGCAGAGATCACAAGTAGGTAGAGAGGTATACGGGGGTGGGGTGGGGAAGCAGTCTCCTCACTGAGCAGAGAGCCCAATGTGGGGCTCATTCCCAGAACCCTGGGATCACAGCCCGAGCCAAAGACAGAGGCTTTAACCCACTAGCTACCCCGGTACCCCCCCCCACCCTGAGTCTAAATTGGTTTTATCATCGTCATCATCATCATCATCATCACTGCTGGTTATTTGTATGTTTGGTGATTTTAATTTGGGAATTATATTTTATTAAAATTAATCTGTGGGATACTGTACATTTAACTCCAGACAAATATTGCTTTGAGTTCTACTGGGAGCCAGGGTGTGACTCTGGACCTGTCAATGTCTGTATTCCCTTTGAGTAGACCAGCTTAATTTTTCTTCTCAAATTCAGTTCCTTAAGGTCACAGAACCCATAGACTTTTCCTCTGGATTCTAGAACTTGTCATTTACCGTACATAGCATTTTGGTCTCCTTTGTCTATAGTTCCTTTGTGCTTTAAGTCACTATCATTTACTTACTTAATTAGATTTGTCATTTATTTATTTTTCCTTAGATATTCCCTTTGCTCTCTTACAAGCTCAATAATACTTTCAGAGTTATGTTTATGGGAATTTTTCCAGAATGTTTCTTCAAATTTCTTAGTCCTTCATATTTCTGCCATACTTTTCTACAGATTGTTTTTTCCTAAATAAACATTCCCTTAAAAATAGTTTTAATCACCTGGTCCTTGAAACATGCTGAGTCGTTTTGTGTGCTAAATTAGTGATGATTGGGGAAAATGTTTATTTTGAATTGTGTTGAGGGCAACAGTGTACCTTTCCTGTCTTGAGTCCAAATCTCAAACTTTATTTGCATACAAACAAAACAGAAAGTATCTTTAACATTCTGATTTTTGAGTAGCAGTTTAGAGAAACTCTTGAGTACCAGAAAGACACTCAACTTGAACATGTATATTTTTCACCAACACTATCTTTTACCAGTGCTTTCTTTTGCTGTCCCTGTGCCTATCCTCAATTCCACCTCCCTATTCCCTTTGTTCTTCCTAACCCAACACCACCCCACTTTTCATAGTTAATTATCTTCACCTGATACCCCACTTCAAATGACACCACCTCTGGTAGGCTCTCCCACAACCCCTTCTAAAAAAGAATGTTAATTTTTATTGCACCTTTCTGTTGCACTTCTGCCTTGTATATTTCATTATATGTTCTTTAATTTGCTCCATCACCAGGCAAAGTGTTCACAGAAAAACTGGATTTCCTTATATTTAATGTCTTACCCTCAGACTTAGCACATTGTGTGATGCATGGCAGGCACCCAATTAATGCATTTTGATTTGCAGTACCTCTTCTTCTTTTTTTTTTTTTTTTAAGATTTTATTTATTTATTTGACAGAGAGAGATCACAAGTAGGCAGAGAGGGAGGCAGAGACAGAGAAGAGGAAGCAGGCTCCCTGCTGAGCAGAGAGCCTGATGCGGGACTCGATCCCAGGACCCTGAGATCATGACCTGAGCTGAAGGCAACGGCTTAACCCACTGAGCCACCCAGGCGCCCTGCAGTACCTCTTCTGATAGAAAAATAAAATCCACAGAAAACATTTCTTTCTTTTTTTTTTTTTTTTAAGATTTTATTTATTTATTTGACAGAGAGAGATCACAAGTAAGCAGAGAGGCAGGCGGATTGGGGGTGGGGGTGGAAAGCAGTCTCCTCCCTGCTGAGCAGAGAGCCCGATGTGGGGCTCTGTCTCAGGACCCTGGGATCATGACCTGAGCCAAAGGCAGAGGCTTAACCCACCAAGCCACCCAGGCGCCCCCACAGAACATATTTCTTTATTTGAAACCTAATTCTCTGAAGCAATTTTAATATCATAGACACAGCTATAGAAGGAGATCCTAATCCTATTTTGTACAGCCTACTATAAGAGTACGCTGTATCTGTCTTTAGTCATTCAATCTATACAATGAAAATATTTGCTTTGTTAAAGAGAACCACAGTCAGAGAGTAGTTAAAGTAGTTTAAAAATGATTTCATTAGAGACTATTACAATAATGAAAAAGGGCTTGGTATAGAACCAGGCTCAATTCTGAATACAGCCTGGATATGTAGGAGTTTATCACCAACAAGCAGAATGAGGGAGTCAGTGGATGGAAAATTATTAAGAGAAGACATCCAGGGGTAGGATAATTCCTACAAAATAGATTTAATAAGATTCTTGCTGAAGACAGGTCAGGGTCATCAGATACCCAGGGTGGGAGATGAAGATTTAATCAGATATCAAGAGCAATCAGATTCCAAAGGTGGAGGATTCTTGCCAAATTGACTTAGGAGGATTCTTGCTAAAACTGAACTCAGCAGGCTGAAGACAAGGTCCAAGGATAAGGCCTTGCCAAAAAAAGGAGTTTGAGGAGGTTTTCTAAACTTTGGTCAAAGAGAGTCTTTTTAAGCTTCAATGATTTTTTAAATGTTTATTATAGCTGCTATCATATTATAATAAGCATTTATGAAGAAAGTTTACAGTTGGAACTATTCCATGGGAAGAAAATATCTATAAAGGTTGCATCTATGTGCTCCCAAACACACTTTCAGAAGAACTGTAACCAGAGGCCAATTTTCTATGTCAAAGGTGAATATTACCTCTTTAAATTAAAACATCGACAGTATATTCAGCATAGCTGAGCCACACTCTTTCATCTCTTTGCTGCTGCTGCATGTAGCAGCTTCCTTTGTGTAGAAGGATGAGTGTCTGACTTCAAAGGACGAGGATTCAGTAGGACTTCAAAGGTGATGTGACAGATGGTACATGAGGAAGCATGGCCCAATGCCTATTCTCACATTAAAAGGTGTTTTTTTAAACATGAACTCTGTTGACATTTACACATGATAATGAGTATGGCATTTCATCTGCCCATGCTTCTCTGTTGTAGTCCCACGTTAGTTATCCACTGAACAAGAAAGAATGCTGGGAGCCATCTTGAATAAATGGAAAGTTAGACAAAATGGCATTCAGCAACCTTTCAACAAATATCAGGCTTCATTTATTGCAGTGTCTTCTTGTCAATAACACAGACAATTCCAGGGTCTTAAATAGCAATTCTATTTAACTTATCCAATTCAATACCTCTTTATTAAATGCTTGTCATGCATACAGCGTTATATTAACTACTGTGAGAGATTTTAAAAGACAGATATTGCATAGTTCCTGCCTAAGGAAATTTATGTGAGATTTTAAAGACATGAGCATGTGAAGCAATTTGAGGGCTATCCAAGATGCTCAAATCCCTGGTACACTCACTGAGACTTCACCAAGAGGAAGTACATACTGAATATGTTTGCCAGAGCTTTCACAGAGAAGGACCTTCTGCAGGAAATCTAATGGCAGCGAGCTGCTGAGTTACTTTCTCTCCCAGGCAGGTAGGATTCATGAGGAAAAGAGGACTGGGACAGAACAGAGTAGAGGGAAAATGATGCAAATAATGATATCTCAGTTTTTTGTGCAAATCACAAAATTTTAGAATGGTTGATCTTGTTTTTACTTTATATGTTCCTGAAATCCAAGCTTAAAGTTTTCAAAAGGAGAAAAAACAAAGGAAAGCACAACTTTCTATAATTGTACTTTTTTAAGCATTAGAAATTTAAAATCACACTTTCAGTTGTGTATTCTTACTGGACTCCTGGCTAGGGTAGGTCTAATGAGACTCTTAGGGAAAAGGGTAGCTGTGAATTCCCAGTATGCAGTCGTTGCTCCCCAATTCTGTACACAAAAACACAGCAATAGAAACTAACAAATTCTTCATTTTTTTCTAACCATGAAATGAAAAGATCACTCATACCACAGAACTTATGCATACAGACGATTTAAACTGTTTTCAGTTTATATAAAAAATATCATTCTTAATTTGTTTGGCATTTTATTATTTTGGTTAATCTAAATAAATGAATTCTGAAAGGTTACTGTGGAGATACCTATCAAGCATCATCTCTGGCAATGAATAGAAGAAAAAAATCGAGGCTATGTACATTGCAAACTCTAATCTAAATGTGTCATTAGACAGAGAACAAGTTGTTAATGTTGTCCTTGAAGGTGACCTTGTCAGAAAGAAGTGTAGACAGTGCTCCACAAGCTTCAGTCTGAACTATCTTCCAGATGTTCTCATCATTCCTCTCCCAATGTGGAAATTCATCACTGCTCTCAGCTGACGTCCAAACCATACCAAGCACATATGATTTTTCATACCAATACAACTACTGGGCTACAATGGTTGTGAGATGACAGTGCCTTTGGAGAAGAGTTTTGTCAAAGACTAATATAAACTATCTTCATCTATGGAAAACTTGAATATATACTGGATTACATTATGAAGAAAAATAAACCTCACATTTACACATAAAGTCAGTCTGATGTCAAAGGAAAGGGTTTATGGCAAAAAAAAAAAATGTAGACGGTTATCATGCTTGGGTTGAACAAGTGGTACAACTGGGAAAGAAATTTGGGTGTAAATTGACTTTTTATGACTGGCCTTTAAGTATTTGGGCAGAACACATCCACATACATGTTAGAGAAAGCTGAATCTGAGACGTGATCTACCCACGTTGAAGACTAACTCCTTTGTAAATATAACCTGTGAGTATTTCCTTAATATGCAAACTATTTTCACATTGCTTTGTTTTTCTAAAGACCAATGTGTACCTGAATATAATTACAATTTTAGCCACTGAAACTTGCTGATGGGTATTTTTTAAATTACCTAGAACATCAGAAGAGTAGTCTGCAGAGTTGGGTTTTAGTAACTTTTCTAAACTTTAAAGCTACATGGAATGGGAAAGCAAATTATATTATAGCCTCTGTTTTCTTATCAGTAAAATTTTGTGGTCATATTAAATCCTCTAAATTCTTTCACTCATTTCTTTAACAAATATTTTATTGAACAGAAGTGTTGAGGATAATTACAAAATAGATATGCATAAAATTTGTCTTTCTGGGGCTTATAACCTAGTGATGGAGACAGGCCCTTAACAACCATACCAATAAATGTACAAATGTGCTATTGCAGAGACCAACAAACTGTTCAGCAGTTGTCTATTCTGACTGGACCAATAGCTGGACTATGTTTTCCATATTATCTTGTAGTTAGGTAGCCAGTATAATATAACCAAAAACAATATGCATAATTTCTAACCCTGGCCCATAAAGGTCTTCAATGCATGATTGTAATTTTTGATGATTTCTTGATATTTACTATATTGATATAAATGATACTGTGACTTTTGAAATCACAAGTTGAAGATAGTATGCTCACAAAATGGAATGAGCCTGGGTCCTTGAGTCACTGCCTGGAGAAAGGCCACCTGCCGGCAGGAACATGCACTTTGAGCTTCATATTAGTGAGAAATAATGTGCTAATATACGTGTTTGAATTAGATTGAGTCAGTAGTTAATATTTCCTAACAAATACATAAGTTTGTACCTTCAAGTGAGTGGCTGCTATAAAAGAAAATAAGAATGATAAAATGTATGACCTTGTCTTTGGAGTTGAGCACTTGAACAGTGGGCAGTAAGCAAACATGTTTCATAAGCTAAAAACATGGAGATTCATGCTGTGCAGTGGCAATATATTTGGTAAAACTGTCTTCACAATAACTTTGAAGGAAGATAATGTGTGCATTGAGACTATAGCTATAAGGCAAGTGGTTAAAAAGAGCCAGAGAGCTAATGTGGCATGGCTATTACTGCCTGCCTTTAATAAGATGTTATAAGAAAGATGAATTCAAGCAAAGATTCACTGATTTTCAAACAGAATTGGGAAAGAATACAGAGATTGCCATCTGTGAAGGGCTGGAAAAGCCAATGACTTCTGGACTCCAAAGACAAAGAAGAAAGATTGAAAGAACATGGCAGAGTAAGACTTTTTAGCTGAAGTAAATGACTCATCCCTGCATGAGTGATCAAAGGAAGAGTATTATTTTCACAATAAGCCTTTCATTTCAGATTGTCTAAGTCACCATTAAACTGAGAGACAAAGGTTTGGAGATAAGGAAGCAAATAAATGAATAGGCACGACAAATATGTTAAAAGGAAATGTCAGGTGTATGTACTGACCATAACTGTGAAGAGTCTGAGGTTTTTATCTTACTTGGAAGCTAAAAATTTGGCCTGCCAGTGTTTCATGGATGCTGGCAGAATATGCAATAATCCTGGGCCAAAGACAAAGAAATGTTTAGTCATAGTGATAGGTATAGCTGAAGATTTGTTTTTTTATTTTATTTTATTTTATTTTATTTTATTTTATTTTATTTTATTTCATCGGTACCCTATATCCCAGTTCCTACAGAGCAATGTGAAAGCATCTGCACACAAAGGAGATGGCAGTACAGCACAGGTGCCCTGAGCATTGGGAATCCAAATATTTTGCAATCAGTAGTGAGCATGCCAGACCTCTGCCTGGAAGGAGATACCATCTCTGTCTTAAAACTGCAAATAAATCTTCTCTTTGTTTCAGCACTAGATTCTTCCCATAATTTCTAAGGCCATTTGCTATCTTTGGGAAGATAGTCTAGGAGTAAATGTAGCCCATGTTCTGGTTGCAAGATATACAGAATTGTGATGGTCTCATGGAGAATTATTTCCCAATATTTAATAATACATAAAACTCTCTACAAACAAATAAATTGGAAGTGTACAAATTACATTGATTATATTAATAAAGAAGCCATAACACCAGGCTAAAGATTAAAAATAAAGTTTTTGAATTATTAGGAAAAGGAAGCAAAACAAACAAATAAAAAACAATAAACACTAGGCTGTCAAACCTGTGGAGTGTGAAAACTATGTACCTCCAAGGAATAGTTTTTTTGCAAAATACCTACTTATAATATTCCTATGAAAATTAGTGAAGAGAGGTTTGTCTCCCAGAGTATAGACCTATGAACCATGAAGACCAGTGAAAGTAATTCCTCCCAAGAAACAAAATCAGAGTCTGAATAGCAAACATTCTTATCATTTGAGTTATTACATTTTGAAGATTTGTTTGTAATGAAACATATCTATTACAATGTTAACTGATATGTATACTATGGTCAGTATTATGTTATAAACATAGAAGTTAAAATAAGATGTTATAATCAAGGAAAAGGAGATATTAGAGGGTCAAATGATGTTTCTTTGAAAATTGGACATGAAAGGAGATCTGGAAAGTGACTATGAGTTAGCAAGAAGAGAGATAGAGATAAATATATTTAAGGTGATTAAGTATGATGTAATACAAACAAAAAATTAAACACAGAGAGGAAAAAAAGAATCAAAAACTGAAAAAGGGTAAGTGAGCTATACAACTTCTTCAGTTGCCCCAATATATATGTGGTTGGAGTCCCCAAAGGAGAGAAAAGAGAGAGAAATAAAAGAAATATTTGAAGAAATAATGGCCAGTGTTTTGCCCAGTTTGTTGAAAATTATGAAGTCACAAATTTAAGAAGCTCAATGAACCCCAAGCAATAGAAATAGGAAGAAAACTACACCAAAACATATTGTGGTCAAATTGTTCAAAACCACTTTCAAAGAACAAATCTTAAAAAAAAAATAATAATAACAGCCAAACACTTCTTGTGAAGAGGGAAGAGGTAAAGGATGCCAGAGATTTATCTTCCAAAACAATGCAAGTGAAGAAAACAGGGAGGAACATATTTAAAGTCCTGGAAGAAAAACTGTCAACCTAGAATTTTATAATCAGTAAAAACACCTTTTAAAACACCAGAAAATGTAGAGCATTAAGTGGCTGTATGAGAGCAAAATTATGGTCTCAAATTAGTGAGCTCAGCTTCCCATTAAGAAACAAGAAAGAGAAGAACAAATTAAAAATAAATAAAACAAAGGGAATAATAAAATATCAGACTAGAAATAATAAATAGAAGCAGAAAATAATAAAGAAAATCAATAAAAACAAAAGCTGATTGATTCTTTGGAAAGAATCAATAAAAGTGATATACCTCTAGTTATAACAATCAGGAAAGATTTAGAAAAGACACAGACTACCAATATCAGGGATGAGAGATAGAATTCTGGTGTTTCTTATTCTAGTGTTTCTTATAGATGCACACACAAATTATTCTAAGCATTAAAAAGATAGGGAATATGATGAACAACTTTAAATTGTATATTCAAATGAGCAAATACCTTGAAAGACATGAGATTCTAAAGCTCACTCAAAGAAACAAAAAGAAAGGTAAACCTAACTCTATTTCTATTAAAGAAATTGAATTTGCATTTTAAAACTATGCCACAAATACACTCCAAACCCAGATTTCGTTAGCAAAGTCTACAATAAGGCAGATAAAATATCAACTCTGTACAAACTTCAAAAACACAAAGAGAAGGAAATAATTTGCAAGATTTTTTTATGAGGTTATTATTACCCTGGTAGCAAAACCTGACAAACATATTATACCATAAAATTCTTAGAAGAGAACACAGGCAGTAACCTCTTTGACATTGACCATAGCAACTTTTTTCTGGATCTGTCTCCTGAGGCCAGGGAAACAAAAGCAAAAATAAACTATTATAAAAAGCTTCTGCACAGCAAAGGAAACAACAAAACTAAAAAGCATTCTATGGAATGGGAGAGAGTATTTGCAAATGACATACCCAATGAAGTGTTAGTATCCAAAATATATAAATATCTTATAAAACTCAAAACCCCCAAAATAAAAAATCCAATTAAAAAATGGGCAGAAGATATGAGCAGACATTTCTCCAAAGAAGACATCCAGATGGCCAACAGACACATGAAAAGATGCTCGACATCATTCATCATCAGGGAAATGCAAATCAAAACCACAGTGAGATATCACCTCATACCTGTCAAGATGGCTAAAATCAAAAACACAAGAAACAACAGGTGTTGGTGAGGATGTGGGAAAAAAGAACCTTTGTGCACTGTTGGTGGGAATGCAAAATGGAGCAGCCACTGTGGAAAACAGTATGGAAGTTCCTCAAAACATTAAAAATAGAACTACCTTATGATCCAGCAATTGCATGACTGGGTATTTACCTAAAAAATATAAGAACACCAATTCAAAGGGACACATGCACCCTTGATGTTTATTGCAGCATTATTTACAATAGCCAAAATATGGAAGTAGCTCAAGTTTTCATCAACCGATCAATGGATAAAGAAGATGTGGTGTACAAATACAAGGGAATATTATTCATCCATAAAAAAGAACAAAACCTTGCCATTTGCAATGATGTGGATGGAACTAGAATATAATGCTAAGTGAAGTAAGTCAGTTAGAGAAAGACAAATACCAAATGATTCATTCACATGTGGAATTTTAGAAGGAAAACAAATGAGCAAAGGGGAACAAAAAGAGAGAGGCAAACCGAGAAACAGTCTCTCAACTATAGAGAACAAACTGGCAATTACCAGAAGGGAGGTGGGTTGGGAGGGGGGATTACAAAGGTGATGGGGATTAAGGAGGACACTTGTCATGGTGAGCACAGAGTGATGAATGGAAGTGTTGAGTCACTATACTGTACACTTGAAAGTAATATAATACTGCATGTTAACTAACTAAAAATGAAATAAAAACTTTTCAAAAATTAAAAAAATGAAAAAGTAACTAGAATTAATATGTGAAATTAGGTAGATTATAGGAACTAAGTTTAATATACAAAATTCAGTTGCATTTGTGCATTCACTAACAATAAAGAAACAAATTGAAATTAAAATATTTAAAATAGCATAAAATATGAAATATTAGAAATAAATCTGATAAAAGATGTGCAAAAGTATGTACTAATAATTTTAAGACTTTACTGACAAGAGTTTTTAATGTCCTAGTTGTTTTTTTTTTTTTAAAGATTTTATTTATTTATTTAACAGACAGAGATCACAAGTAGGCAGAGAAGCAGGCAGAGAGACAGAGGAAAGGAAGCAGGCTCCCTGCTGGACAGAAAGCCTGGTATGGGGCTCGATCCCAGGACCCTGAGACCATGACCTGAGCCGAAGGCAGAGGCTTTCACCCACTGAGCCACGCAGACGCCTCTTTAATGTCCTAAATTAAGAGAGACTTATCTTGTTTATGGGTTGCAAATTTCAATAATATCATTTTGATGCCAGTCTTTCCAAATTGATTGACAAATTCACCACAATCACAATCAAAATCTCAGCAGCCCTTTTTTTCTGAAGAAATTGAGACTTTTTTTCTAAAATACATATAAAAATTAAAAGTGTACAGATCACCAAAGTGAATTTGATAATGACTAGAGGACTAACAGTACTTGATTTCAAGGCTTATTATAAAACTACTGTAATGAATGCAGAACGTTATTGGTAGCAAGATATAAAAATAGAACATTTGAATAAAATATAGAGTACAGAAATAGATGCACACATATATAAATTTTGTTCATAATGCAAAACAACTCAGTGAAGAATGGATAGTCCTTTCAACAAATGATGTTGGAACAATTGAGTATTGACATGCAGAATAATAAACTCTAATCCATATTTTGCATCACATACTAAAAATTAACTCAACATCAATCATAGACTTTAAAAAATAAAACTAAAGTATAAAACTTCTAGAGAATTGTTTTTTTTATTCTTAACTAAAAACCTGTGAAAGAATCAGCTGAATCATATGGTAGACACAAACTTACCTTTATAAGGAACTGTCAAAAGTATATTTCAGAGTAGTTTTAATGGTTGTACCATTTTACATTTCCACCAGCAGTACCTGAGAATGTTGGTTCCTTGATAGTCTCTTCAATATTTGGTATGGTCCTAGTAAATGTGTTGTTAAAATTGTATTTCCTTAATAAGTAATGAGGTTGAGCATAGATATTTGGTAGAACAACGTTTATTCCAAGTTTTTGGAATTTATTTGTTGTATTTGTTAATTTTCTTATTATTGACCTTTGAGCAATATTTATATATTAGAAAAACAATTTTTTTTTCAGATATATACCTTGCAAATATTTTCTCCCAGTCTGGGGTTTGTCTTTTCATTCTAGCAATGGCTTCAGAGACACCTGGGTGGCTCAGTCAGTTAAGCAGCTGCCTTGGGCTCAGGTCATGATCCCAGAGTCCTAGCATTGAGTCCTGCATCTGGCACTGCTCAGCGGGAACCCTGCTTCTTCCTCTGTCTCTGCCTGCTACTCTGTCTGCTTGTGTGCTCTCTCTCTCTGAGAAATAAATAAAATAAAAAAAAAGCATAAAACAATAGCTTTAAAGGCAGAAGTTATTAATTTTGAAAAATTCCAAATTATCAGTACTTTCTTTTGTGTGTCATGCTTTGGTGTCATAGCTAAGAAATCTTTGTCTAACCCAATGGTACAAAGACTCAATTTTTTTTTCTCTCTCTAGAAGTTTGGTCCTAAAATCAAGAAGTGTTATAATAGGGTTATTTTTGGGAAAAGGAGCTAAAATATATATATATATGTATATATATATATACATTTAGTAAGAAAAAAAAGACGATTAGTGTTTTTAGAGGAAATATTTTTGGAGTAAATCATTATCCTACTATCACTTTTCTTGGATTTGGTATTACTATATTTGGCTTGCTGTTATCTTAGAAATTCTGATACTTAGAAAATGTCAATATGAGTGCAATTAATGCACATTGGCATGCTGTTGTTTTTCCCTAGTGAATTTTAGGAAATCTTAGAGATCAGTATGGATCACTGAGTGTCTATTTGAATGGAGTGATAGATATTAATTATAAAGCAAGTGAAATTACTATATCGATCAGGTAGAATATTTTTTCATCTTTGAGGGACATTTGGCATTTTGATTGTGTTGATTCTACAGGAATCTCTACAATGTATTCGGGTTGAAAGTTCTCCATTTCTTTGTCACTCAATTGTTACTTTTTAAAGTGAAAGCAGAATATGAAAGTAATGCATCAGAAATAGTCTGATTACTAAATAAAGGGTAACTTCAGAAATTTTCTTAAGGCAGGAGGTCTTGGATCTAATTAGGTAAGCATGATATAAATTTGTACTTTACAAAAGGCATAAAGAAGCAGCACTAGTTTAAAAAAAATTAATTCGTAGATGTCAGAATAGCGTTACAAAATAACTTCTTTTTTTTTTTTTCTTTAGAAAAGATAATTGAGAGAAAGAATAAAGTACCAGGGAGGAATCCATTGTATTTCATGACCAAGAAAACTTCAATTGTACTATTTATTAGTTTACACTGTGGCAGTTCTGCCCCTATTTAAAAGGACATAGAACTCATTGTGTAGCACCCCAGAAACATGGGAACACAAGGAGAAAGAGGCAGCCATCATCCAGAAAACAAACAGTGAAATGAATTGCTATTTGTCACCTTTCTAACTGTTCTGTTGACCCTTAGTCCCCATTTACTCTGAGTGGTTTCATGCACAATTCTTAATAGAGTACAAAAGAAAAAAGCAATGCCTGCATTTTTAGAATGATAGTCATCCTCCAAAGGTTGCCCCTTTAAGGTAAAGAATTGTAACTCTGTCATCTTTGTGGTCAAATTCCTTTTCCTCTTAGAAATAAAAGAATCTCTTTGACTACAATTTTCTTTCTTTCTCATCAGCCATGAGTGATGAAAGACAGATAGTAACAAATGGAATTAGACTTTCTTTCTGCCTATCCTTAGATCAAAAACTCCAGAGGTAAATCAGTTTGTCAGCCATTTTTCCCCATCAAGACAGACAGCATAAGGTTTGCATAATTCCTAGTGAGCTCCCACCCCGACATAATTAGGAGTGTGAATGCCCAGCTGATTGCTTACCGTGTGGACATGATGACCTGTGGAAGAGGTCAGTAACACTGACTGCACGCTATAACCAATGCATTTATATGCTCCCTTTCAAGAAGGTGAGGACCTGGTAACTAGTGGCCTGCTTTCCTCTTTCTACCAAAATATAGCATTTTAAAAGGTCTATCAGGGCCCAAAATGTTTAACATTTGTGTAACTCATCAACCATATTCAGCAAACATTTTTGAAATCATAAGAGGTAAATCATTAGGAGATACATAAGAAATAAGAAAGAAAATATGGATACTTCTTTGTTCCTACCAATTGCACCATAGTGCCCATCCTATAAGGTAAGAACCTTATGAATGTAGAATGATGTAGGTCTCAAATCTGTTCACTCAGCTGTAGTGTGCTTGTTAGGTAGCCAGAGTGGAAGAGCACAGGAGGTCGTACCTTGCACCAGCATACTCACATAGAAAATATATCTCTCTATATTACATAGAGAATAAATACTGAGATCTGTTTGTCTTGTTTTTGCTTTTTAATTGAAGGGATGCCTGTAGACTAATACCTTACTTGCCTTGCTTGTTGAACCATACTTTTCCATGAGATTTTGGATTTGGTTAAACACCAGGGTTGCAGGCATAATTTGTATTCAAACTTAGAAATATATTTTGGCTGCAACTAGAGAAATAGTCTATGCAACAAACTGTAACCTGTACATGCTTTACACCCCAGATTCAGAATCCATTATGCTCTCCCATAACCAAACCAAGGGCTCAGTAATGGGGATCCTTGAAGGAGTCCTGTCATCTAGCACGATGATCATTTTCTAAGGTTCATTTGGCATTAACATTTTGCTTGAGGTGATTTTTTTTCTTTCATATTTTCTTTCCCTTTCCTTTCTGTTTCCTGTTTTTATGATTGACTTAAGATGAATACCTTCATCATAAATTAGTTTGCATTTAACAGGCAAATTCATTTGACTGAACCCTTTTCCTTCTAGTATAACCCCCCATGTGTTTGACTAAATTAGCTAAATCAATTTGGCACTCACTCTGATGCCACATAACTAGATTTTTTTTTTTTTTTTTTTTTAGTAGCTGACCCCTATGTGATGTGGAATTACAAAAGTCTCAAAAGTTAAAGAAACCCTGAGACTTTATTGCAGAACAGCTCTGTAAAGGAGTAACTAGAGATCTTCCCTGTTCATATGAAAAATGAAACGTCAGGGCTACTGGGCTCTCAGTAATAGGAGATATGTTGTAGTTTGTTTTGTTTTCTTGTATTGATTCTGTTTTTGAAACATGGAGAAGGGTTTGTGTTAAGTAATTCATTCTTTCTGACTAAAGAGGTGTCTGAATTTAGGAATGATTCTGTCCACGGGGGAAATGGAAGGACAATGAATGGGATCACCCAGGAACCAGAGAGGAACTTGCCTCATCAGCAGAGAATGGTCAATCAAATTAAAGATGGTCATTTTGATTATATTTTAGAGCAGTAATTGTCAATGCAAACGCCTACAGAAGGGATACCTGCTAAAAGAATAATTCAAATAATGGCCCTCATCTAATTTGCAGAGCACTTAATAAATGTACACAATTTTCTTAGTTTTAAGGTTTCTTCTAGAATTTCCTCCTTAAAACACAAGAGTGCCTTCTATTAATCTGCTAACAATAGCTATCTGAGTGGAGAAACAAATTATAAATGAATATTGAGATACACTCAGAAAACACCTAAATGGTCCTCTTCAACATCTTCTTTTTCCCTCTCCTGAGGGAAGCATTAGTACTTGGTCGAGATTATAAAATACTTATACTTAATATATAGCTATGCCTATATTTTCTCTTCATATAAATGTACTTTTAGTTCATATAAAATTATTTTGTTATTATATTCAATAAAAATTAGATGAATTCAGGGCTATGATCATCAAAGTTTGAAAGCATTTGTTCCACTTTCCAGGTGTTTGCTTATCTAAAACATATTTTCCAATTCTTCTTCCTTTAAATGAGTGGTCCAGGATAGAACTGAGCATGTTATTTTTCAAATGGCATTTCAAAACAAAAGGGCTGCATATAAAGATGGGCATAGTCATATAACTTCTCTACAAACATTGAAATTTTCAAGATCAAACCGGTAGAATTAATAGAATAAAAATTATAATACATTTTGAATATTCATGCTTGCATTTTTTCTCATTAGAATAACAAACTATGAACAATTGATTGACCACCCAGAAACTGCTCTTAATGTTTCTCTTTAAAGACAGAGAGAGAAAGAGAGAGAGAAGCCATTCACAGGCATGGTTCATTTTTATTATCAAAAAAATCTGTTGCAATAAATCACAGTCATTGACTACATTTTTTTTAAGAAGAATGAGCAACTTATGTTAGTACAGTTTTTATACAAATTACAGTTACAGAAGATGTGAAAATATGTGTTTAGTTGAATATTGTTTAAAATAAGGAAACACAGTCCAGTGTTTAGAATATTTCTTCTTTTTTCTTTATAAGTCCAAATGTCTTTTTGTGATATTTAATGATGTACATATATATACATACATATACACATTTATTGATGTACACACACACATACACACATCTGTGAGCACAAGAATATTAAGGTAGCTACTATTTTTTAAAAAGTGTCCAAAAGTGAAAATTGGACACTTTCACCTTGCTTGGACAAGTCGGCAGGAATTGATCTAAATCCCAGGAAGCATATATCTTAAAAGGGAAAAGAAATTATTAACTGGTTGATGTGATTTGAAACTATGTACTGGAAGAACATCAATTTAACTCAGTAACTAGCTAAAACCCAAGGTCAATAAAGAGAAACACATTTTTTTAATATCTTCTTAAAAATTTGATTAGGTAATCTTCAAATACACAATAGAAATAATAGAAAATGTTGGTATGTCACTCCTCACTTGTACTACAAAGCTAGCAAAACAGCTTGTGATAGTAGTAGTAAGTTTTTGAAACACATTTCTAAAGGCCCAAAACAGAACAAAAATTAAGAGGATGTGTAGGATGTAAGACACAATTCGTATATATATCACATACATGTTTCTACCCACAAAATCCCGAAGAGCAAAGTTTTATGTACCAACATACATCATCCATGCATTTTTATCTTGACACAGAAAAAGACTGGGCCAAAGCTCTCAGAAATCAAATGTGAACTCATTTTGAAATACCAGCAGTGTTTGAATTTTAAATTAACCTATTTACAATGAAACTATGCCTGCTGATTGCCATCATCTTCAGGAAAATTAACAGTAACGATCATTGGTGTCATAATGCAATTTCCCCGCAAAAATCACATAGGCTTCATTACTGTTTACATAAATTGTCATAAATACCAATTATGGCTGAACATAAAATGTAATGCTCTTTTTTTAATCATAATCAGACAATTGTTCTTCTAATTCATATGCTAGGGGAATAGGGTTTTGATTCAACCTTTGTTGCGAAGGAAGCATGTCGATGGTAGTTGGTTTTGAGCGAAGTGCTGGTTGGCTTCTTGTCAAATCATTCACTCTCCATTTGGATCATGTAGTCCTTGTCCCTGTTCTGTGTGTCCTCTAATATACTGGGAAGAACATGGAGTCGTGCTAATGGCAGATGAGGGATATAGACACTGAAAGTGTCCTCTAGACTTCAGCCGAGAGGTGGCTTCCAGGGGGATTTATAACAACATTTGGTGTAATTACGTGGAAGCCCCCATAAAGGAATAACACAATAACAGACCTGTTAGAGAAGCCCATTTGCTGCACCAATTCCAGCTTCCCCCATAGGTCAGCAGGACAAATAGCCAGTAAAGGCAATGCCCTGTTAAATGGCTAATTTTCAAAACAAATAAGAGTTAAGTTGCTGGCAAGGGAGTAGGAAAAAAAAAAAAGGCCAGGAAGAAGAGACTCAGCATCCTTATCATTTTGGTCTCTAAGAAGGAGATAAATCAGCTAGAAAGGTTATTCAGACAGAAAGTCTGAGCAGGGGACAACTCTGTCTGAGGACAAAAGCTCTGTCTTTGCTTTCTGTAATCTGGCAAAGCAAAGGTGAGAATCACGCCATGTGGGGCCCATTTTATCTCTCCACAGAACTCTTTGTACCTGTCTAGTTGCTTATTCTTTGGCTTTTCTTCTTCTTGACCTGCTTACTCCTAAAATGTAAAAATAAAGTCTGTATGAAGTTCCTACCCTCTTCTGATTCTGAGCAGTCTTTAAAAATTAGAAATCAAAAGAAAAATCAGTCCATTGATTCTTTAAACAAAGCTGTCCACATGGATTGGTGATCACATGCAAACTGACTGGGAACTATGAGGGGGCAGTCACCGGCTGTTGTCCCTTCCCGTACCTCAAGTTTGGGCAGTTGCTGTTATGTTAATGAACCCCTGCCATCTAACCTAGTTCCCAGTTCTATCCTAGTTGATCAAAGCAAGCTATAGTCATATATCCAGTCAAGTTTAATGAAACAAAATTACCATCGTTGATCTAAGTAGAAAATCATATATAAAACTAGTAGGGATCTCCTCTGGCTGAGAAACCAAAGTGGAGGGAACAGAAATCCAGTGAAATTAGCTGCTGTTGTTGTACTGTGTAAGCCAGGGAAATGCAAAAGGTAAACAAACAGCATCAGCAGGAAGGAGAAAATAGAACTTTTACTTTTTTTTCATCTTTCATAATCTCATGCATTATCGGTAACAGGGTGAGACATTTTAATACGGTGTGATCATCATTAAAAGGCCGATATTTATCTTATCACAGTGCATTAAACTCCCAGAAGGAAATAAGAAAAGAGAGAGAGTGAGTGAGAGACTCTCATGAACTATTTAATGAAACACTGTGGCTGTAGCTTTTCTTGATTGTTTTTCTTACAAAAATTAAAAAAAAAGAAAGAAAGAAAGAAAAAAAAAGAAAAAGAGCAAGCAAGCAAGAAATCTGATGTTGGACAAAACTGGTTCCAAACACACCCAGATTGTACCCCGAGCCTATGCATTTTGAGAAGTCTCTACTGTGTTCTGACTTTGTTTAATAATTTCTAATTATGTTCTACAACACAAAATTAAATATTTCTATCTCCATTGTGTGTACTTATTCATGAGCTGGGCATTAATCGTAAAACAATGTATCTTGTTGTTTATTTATACCAGATGTGAGTATTTATGTTGCTCTGTTCAGGGTTCCCAGCTAGGTCTTTATTTGTATACTGAGCCGCCTGGTTTTGCATGAAAATGGTTTCTGAGCTCTGGAGTTCATCTCCACTCTTGTGTTTAAAACAACAACAACTTTTTTTAAGAGGAAGAATTTATGAATAAGAGATTTCTGCTGTGGCTCCCCTGGTCTCTCACCAGCAGGGCAGCCAGAATGCGTTTTGGGGACCAAGAAAATTCAATTTGGGATTTGCTTCACAGTTTACAATGCTGGCTTCTTGCAAACAAAAGCTGCCTGGGCCATGGAGAGCTTTTCTTCTGAAACACATTTGCATAGTGTTAATTTTCTATTTATTTATTGACTTTTAAAAATGTATGAGTTTGTTGGGGTGGAGGGGAAAGTGCTTCCAGAATGTCTTTCTGTGTTTGACTCCATGTTCCCTAAGTCAGGAAGTGACCATAAGAATCCCCTAATAGATTTTTTTTAAAAAGAGATTTTGTCTATGGCATTTAATTAACATAATCAACAATATAACAAAACTGAAGTTGGCATAAAGTTGTACAAAATGTAAAAAGTCTTCTTCTTATGCTATCCCTCATTCTCTCAGTTCTCCTGCTCAGGTCCATTTCTGTGTGTTAAGAGATTTTTAATATCTACTATAAATATAAATATAAATGTATTTCTTTCCTCTTACTACAAATTCTAGCATATTTACCATCCTCCACTTTTTTCCCATTTGACATTATATCTTGAAGATTGTTCCCTATAAGGATATTTAAAAAGCCCTTCTCATTTTTTATAGCTATATAATATTCCACTGTACAGATATCCATACAGCATTTAATAAAGGACAATGTTTTATTTCTAACCTTAAATCCACTGTATTGTATGTGGCACAATGATTGCCGCATAGGACACTTGCAATAAATACTTGCAGATCTACACAGAATGAATATCTGGTTAGTGCACAACAGTCTGGTGACATGGTTCTTTGTGAGTTTGTGACCAGATAAACATGACACCTTCTTAAGTACTGTGCTGAACAATAAAGGGTGACTGATTTAACTATTTTCAATATCCAGAAATACATTAGTCTGGAAAGGGCATTTCCTTTGATGGCATAGGTAAATGCCAGAGTGGGGAAAGCACCTCCATTTTGCTATCATGCCTGAAGACAGAGGATGCACAATGGGGAGCTTCAGAAAGGAACGCTAGTTTACAGGCATGTTTTATATTGATTAATTAAAATATCAGAAGTAGTTGACATGATTAACTCATTTTCTTTGCCAGTTTAAATCATTATCTGTCTGGACACAGTAGGCCTTTAAGCATCCCACAATGGGTTCAAGTTAATGGACTCACAGAGATATTTTGAGAACCTGTATCTGATCCCATATAGGATAAATGCTCCAATAATAGCAATGATTACTGTGATGGTAATGTTAAGACAGTTAGAGAATATAAATTCCTCATACTGGGCATTGGACATCTTTCCTCGTCTAACACTTCAGGATATGCTTGGCTTTACTTAATCATACAGACACTTAGTATCATTCCGAGGTCATGAGTGAAGACTTCTGGGATAGAAGAACAAACACAACTGCACTGTTAAAGGGAGTCTGGTGCCACCCATAAATGGCAGAAATTTTTAACCATATTAGACAGAATAATGTTGGAATACTGGAGGATTTGGAGAACTAACCCCAAATAAATGTTTAAAGATGTTGCATTTCTAGTTTCCCGTTCAGTGAGTAAGGAGCTTAGAAGTCATCACTCCCTCCCAACAATAAGTACAAAGGTAAACAAAGTAGAAAGAAACAATTCTTCTTCAGTCTTATCTATCACAGCACTGAAGTAACAAGGCAAATGGCTTTCTCAAAATTGTAGAAACAGACATGCAGATACAGAGAATCACAGTTTACCAGAGGAGAAACCCATGAGCTCCCCAGGAACTTGTACCAAGGTAGGAAAACCTAAACTAATTGATGAATTGCTAGAGACTGTGCAGACAAGTTTAGGAGTTAAAAGCTTTGGGTGGAGGGAGCAATTTGTGGGGAGAGGCCTCTAGGAGAGTGCTTTTTTCTTTTTTTTTTTTTTTAACCTCCAGGGGGTCTAACAAGCTCTCACATTCTTCCTGCAAGAGCAGGGATAAATTAACCATTTTAAAATTTGCCAGAGCCCGCTGTTTTTCCTAGCAAGACCTGCTCTCAAGAAAAGGCCTTTATGACCTTAACCTACAGGAGTTTTATCAGAGCCTAGCCAACCAGGGAAGTATCCAACTTTATCCACCATTCACCTCAAGGAGTGAAAACAAAACAGAAAAACTGAGAAGCACTTGAGAAGTTCACAGCCCAGGGGCACAGCTCACTAAAAAATCAAGACCTGAGGAGGAGGTTCCCCTCTTTCACACCTTACCACGAAATGCCTCTTTACCCCAGTTCCTTTGACCCCCAAGTCATGTCTAGCTTTCAACAAAAAGTTACAAGGCATACTAAAAGGCAAAAAGCAGTTTGAAGGGACAGAGAAAACACCAGAACCAGATTCAGATAAGGCAGCAATGTTGGAGTTATCAGACCAAGAATTTAAAGTAATTATGATTAATATGCTAAGGGCACGAATGAAAGAAGATGTTGCTTAATGATCTGGAGATTTATGAAATGGGTAGGTATCCCATCACCTTCTACATTGTGAAATGTGTGGTTTTGACTGACCTTGGATACCTTCTGGAGGGAAAGTAAACTTCAGGAAGGGAAGGAGAAAACGTACCTATTCAAAGGTAGGCAAAGACAAAACCATCCCAGAATAAGAGTGTTGAGGCACTTCCTGACAAAATGGTTCTGTTAAATGCAGGGCGAATCTGGAGGTGACATGTGCTACCTGAAGCTGGGAGCTCACGTGCCCGTCTGGTGGCCAGAGGAATTATAATGTGTGCTGCCCCACCCACCACCAAACTTCTGATCCTTCACTTCCATTTCCTTCACTTAGTTTCACCAGGGCTGTCCCAAATCTACTGCTGCGACCCCACAGGACTCGAATTCCACAGAATACAGGCATCCTTCATGCAAGAGAAGGCCCTAAATATTGATTTCCACATAACTTAAGTGCCGTGATTGTGTTCTTAGGAAGACAGGTCACCAAATCAAATGCTCTGTGCTTCTCCTCTCCTGCCAGTCATTTCTCAAGAACAAAACAAAACACAATCCAGACCAAAAACATAGCAAAAGGGGCGCCTGGGTGGCTCAGTGGGTTAAAGCCTCTGCTTTTGGCTCAGGTCATGATCCCAGGGTACTGGGATCAAGCCCCGCATCGGGATCTCTGCTCAGCAGGGAGCCTGCTTCCCTCTCTCCCTCTCTCTCTATCTCTCTGTCTCTCTCTCTGCCTACTTGTGATCCTTGTCTGTCAAATAAATAAATACAATCTTTAAAAAAACAAACAAACAAACAATCAAACAAAAAAACATAACAAAACCCAAAAGGGTGCCAACTATTGGCATGTCCACCGTTTCTGTGCTCTCATAACTGTATCCTTCAGGGAGGAGAGTGAGAAAAGAGGTTACCCTGGTAACCACACCTAAGTTTGCTCAGGAAAGTAGTTACTTACTTACAGCGAAGTAAAGACTTGTGACATTTTAGAAGACAAATCGTAACACAGAAATCACTTTGGAGTCTGGCATCTTCTACTGGTAACAATACCAGTAATAATCAGACTGTGAGGATGAGAACTGTCAAAAAGGAACACTATTCACCCCTACTTATTGAATCAGTTCTAGAAGGCGGGGGAGAGTACAGAGTGGGGCTTTTACCTCCATGTCTCTGGTTTGATTCCAGATATAATGAGAATGACCAAATGTCACTCTAATTAGAAGGCAATAAAGTTCCATAGCAAAATGAATTCCACGGTTTGAACTTGCTTCAAGGGGACATTTATCTTCATTATGGGATATGCATACTTGGGGCTTGGTGGACATTTCTGTTTTAAAAAGGCTCGTGCCATAATGAGTGTGAAGATGGAAACCTTTGCCGGGTTCTGAGCACTTGGGGCTTGCCTGGAACAGGGAGCCTCAGCCTCCAGGTGCAAATTCAGCCGAGCTTGGCCACTCTTCCAGACTGCTTTCCTATAATTGTTCCTAGAGAAGAAAGAACAGGAAAATGCCCTTGACAGATTGTGGAGGTGATAAAGTTCCTGAAAATTACACCTGCTAATAGGGTAAAAGTCTATTATTGCTTGAAATCTCCTAAGGCTTTATACTCCCCCTACCCCTGTCTCTGTGTTTTTAATTGAAATATGAAATTCTGTAAGGGATATAGCCAATTGAGCTGATAAGTCAAAAGCTTAGGCACGCAGCTTATTTTGTACAGAAGGAACAGGGTTTTGTTGTTGTTGTTGTTGTTTTGTTTTGTTTTGTTTTGTTTTGTTTTCCCTGCAGCTTCCAGTATGGTCTGTCCTCTGCCCAGTGGAAGGGCTCTTATAGGATTCAGTGGCTTTCCTCTTATAGAAGAATTCTGGGGCCACTGAATCACTCAGGTGCAATAGCCACAGGCATATTGACCCCCTAAAAATTAAAGTTTCCATTTTTTCCCCAATCTTATCCAATTCTGCCATGCTCAGAGTTGCAATGAAAATGAATGCATACCCGTCCTCCTCTGGATATGCAGTATATTGGTAGGACCAGCTCTAGGAGCCAGACATGGAGCCAGAAGACAGAGTGAGAGGCAGCAAAGACGGTGACATCTCCCAGCAGACTGTGATAAAACCAGCTTGCAATGTGTGAAGGATGGTAAAAAACAGAGAACAAAGTTGGTTCTGCATGACCCATAGATATGTCATTTTACTCTGTCTTTCCATTAAAATGGAAATGTTATCTGATTTGTCTCTCTTATAGGATTCTAGTAAGAAATAAATGCACTATTACATGTGAATGCACTGGGCAAATGATTTAAAAAGTCAACCCATCACTCCCCTATATCTGAAACAGTGCAAACACAGATAACAAAAGTTACAAATAAATTCAGACTGCAAAAGTGAGAATCTGCAAGCTAAGCCTGGTAGTTTAGATTGGTTTTCACATGTGTGTACATTTCACCTTACCAACCATGGCATGGTTTTAGTTGACAAGCCAGCCTTCCTGAATTCAAACCTTTCCTCTGCTGTGAGACACGGAGTAAGTTCTTGTGTCTTAGATAATTATCTGTAGAAAGACGGTAATTTGGGGAGAACTTCCAGAATGCTACCTGGGCAGAGTAAGGGCTCAGCTGTCATTGGGTATCCTTTCTTCCTTAAGTAAGTCTTATGAATGCCTGCCCCAATATGTTATATTACACTCCACTCCCTCTTTCTGATATGTTCTTCTGCCCTGTATATTTAAAACTAATGCTTTATTTGTTTTCCTTTGTGTTTGGGAGTAGCAGAGTCTCTCCTCTCTGAGCTTCTGAAGAAGTACTTACTTACTGATGGTCCCTCTGTTGGAACTGAATTGTAGACTGTCTGTTGATATGATTTTTTTTGTTGTTCATTATTTTCTAGGAATCAGCATTAACAGTAGAATTAACTTAAATCTTGGCATCACCAGGTTTGGTCCATCATCCTCAAGACTACCATTCAACCTCTCTGAACTTTATTATAGCAACCTTTAAAGTGTAGATGATGATGATGATGACAATACCTACCTCACAAGTAGGAGGGTCAACAGACAGAAATTCTGCAAAAGCACTTGATGAAATCTATTTATTGCTTATATGTGCTCTGATGTATCCAGATGAAATACAAGATCTTTAAGAAATGAAGTGTTGTATATCTCAGTCTCATAGCATCTGGCAGAATATTTTGTGCCTACTAGATATTCAATAACTACCTACTGATATTTAAATTGATATATTGAATAAATACATTAATTAATAGAGATTGAGTAAGTTTTCATGGCATGAATAGGAATAATTAGAAGAGATACATAATATGCAAGGTAAATAAATGGTGCCCTAAAATCATTCCAAAGAAAGGAACTGAACCTTTACTGAAAGCTAAAAAGTGGGCCCCTGGGTAGCTCAGTAGGTTAAGCATCTGTCTTCAGCTCAGGTCATGATCCTGGGATCCCGGGATTGAGACCTGCATTGGGCTTCCTGCTCAGCAGGGAGTCTGTTTCTCCCTCTGCCTCTGTCCCTCCCTCCAGCACATGCTCTCTCTGTCTCTCAAAAAAATAAATAAAATCTTAAAAAAAAAAAAAAGAAAGTTAAACAGTGTTGTTGTATTTGTGGTATGTGCATGTTTGTGTAGGGAGAGAGAGAGTGAAAAAGAAAGGCTTAAAAACTGGGAAAATAACTTAATTTTCAAAAGGCATTGAAATTTAAAAAAAATTAAAAACTTAACTTTAAGTTAAGTATCATTCCAAGAGAAAGATGCTAAGAGTAGACATTCTCTCCTCACTATGTTAGGCACATTTCAGAAACAGAAGAGCAGAGGATGCATGTATCAACTTTCTGCCACTGGCTTTCCATGCTGATAAAATCAAAGGCTTCTGTGCAATTTTACCCTCAAAGTGGACACTGTTTTCTCTTTTTCTGCCCTTCTTTGTCTCTTCCTTTTCACTTCATTCACTAACACTAAATTCCATAACCCTTATTCAAATTACAGAAGAAATAGTTTAGTTGGTACTGCACTTCTGGCTTTGAACCATTTCTCCCATTTCAGAGTTGCTTTTTTTCCATTAAAAAATAAGTAAATAAATAAACTTTATCCATCTGAAGCTGACACTTTAAATAATTGGGTCTTGGGGATGACATGACCAAACAAAGAGTATATTGATTCTTCTAGATGGGATGGAATGGTATGGAATGTACTTTGGCCTGATTACACCACATAATTTTTCAAGGAGTATATAAACAAATTAGAAGGATCATGCGGGCAGGGTATTAGTATAAATAGGCCTTTCACAAATTAATGTTCTAAGGATAAAACCCATCATCACAGATCTATACATTCCAGCTTAAGAGTTAAATACTTAGGAGACTGGAGAAAGCCTTATATCTGGAATAAGAAATTCTTAAGAGCAGTGTTTTCAGTGTTAAGAAACCCAAATTCCTCCTGTTTAAAACTAATATTTTCTAAAATCCAGTGTAGTAGCCTTAAATGAGATTCAAGAGTATATAACTTACAGCATACAGAGCTTCTTCAAAAAACAATATAATATCCAAACTTCAGTTTTAAGACTAATAAAAGGAATATAATATATAATAAGATAATATTTATTAAAGTATTTAAATGTACAGGCAGAACTACACTAGGAAACATAATAAAATGGTTGGATGTTTCCACCTATAGATAGAATCTTTATGAATGAATCAAGTGCAAATTATGTTAATACAGCATGTGGCACTGGCATTCAAATACCAGGACTGGTATTGTCATCAGTGAAATGATTTTCTAAAATGACAGAAAACTCTTGATAAAGTTCTGAACAAAACAAAAATGATCTTTCTTTGATTTGCTGGATAGTTGCACTTATGGAAAAGACAGTGTATATTAAAACTGATTTTGTATATGTATAACGCAGGTGTCTACACATGAAAGACTGGCAAGACATTCAAAATTTCTGTGGGATCTAAGATCTGTTTGTTTTCTTTTTTTAAAGATTTTATTTATGTATTTTACAGAAAGAGATCACAAGTAGGCAGAGAGGCAGGCAGAGAGAGAGGAGGAAGCAGGCTCTGCTGAGCAGAGAGCCCAATGTGGGGCTCCATCCCAGGACCCTGAGATCATGACCTGAGCCGAAGACAGAGGCTCAACCCACTGAGACACCCAGGTGCCCCTAGGATCTGTTTTTGCATGATTTTCCACACACGGGGATAGATAAGTTTCTTTTGGTTTCCAACAATTAAACTTCAGTAACACTCACCAATATTTTTAACAACAAAAATGTCCCCAGGGAGCTATATTGACTTTATGGAGAATCATTGTTTGGGAGAGTGGAAAACCCATGGAAGGACAATGTACTATAATTTATATGTAGGTAGGAGCATTTCTAGGCTCTCTAGGGTCAATAAAAAACATCAAGGTTTTAGAGAGTTGGAAGAACTAGAAGCAGGGTAGATAAGTTCATCAAGACATGGAGGATAGCTGTGAGACTCCTGGTCCCATCTCTTAACCGTACTCACGCCCACACTATCTGACAAAAGGGTTTACAAAAGCTACATTCTCCAGACAGCGATATCAAACTATCACTGAGTAAATTTGGGATGCTCAGCTGATCTAAATAATTCAGATCAAAACATAAGCAATGAATATAATTTTTTCCTAAGAGCAGGATTATATTTTTGGTTAACTTTTTTGAGTTTTTATTCAAGCCCTGTACTTCACTTTGTGATAAATGGTAATCATAAGATCTCCCACTAGGGTCAATCCAAAGTGAACTGAAAAATTGTTTCCTCAGGACACTTTCTCATTCCTTTTCTCCATCTTTAAGAGTAAAACCATCTCACTGAAATGTCTTCCAGCCCAGACTCTTCTGGAATAGGATTTGCTTTATACCACCAATCCCAGTACCTCTCAGTTGAATACCTTCTGGACCAGGAAACTCGCTTTTTTGATTCTGATCAGTACAACACACATTTGGGAAAGCCATTTACTCTTTAATCACTTGCTTAATTGAAGTTAACTCTAGTCTCCTGTCTTAGGATCTCAATCAGTAGCATTTTGCCATGAAATTTTCATTATACTCCAAGCATCACAGTATCATGTGCTCTTTCTCTTACCCTAGCCATAACCTTCAAGGTTCAATCTTTGCACTAGCCATGCAGGAATGAAGATGAATGAGTTGTATCCTCTACTTATTTTCAGATGCCATATGTCAGCAAAGAAAACAAAACAAAAAAAAATTTTTTTTTGAAGCTAAGACAAAAAAACAGCTTTCTCTAGTTTCCTTCTTCCTTGGCAAACATAGGCATTAGATAGCATAGATATTGGGTAATAACAGTCAGAATCTTTATGGAGCAAATTTTATACTTTTGATGCTTACCCCAGTTCTAATCATATTTTTTTGTCCCTGGAAGAATCTTTTTTAATGACATAGAGAACAGTCCAATGAAAGGTCTTTCACTTGGACATTTGCCTTTGGTAGGCGTTTTCAAAAGATTCACCTGAGGGGGCTCTTTTGCATGTCCCAAATGTATCTGAGCTTCTACCTGGCATCTGCTTATTATCTCTTTATTTACAACATACATATCATAATTCAGTAATTAGTAAAATAAATTGACATTTTATTGACCATGCTTTATGTTATTGAATACTGTAAGATGTAACACATGCTATGCATTCAATTAACCCCAAAATATGTATTTGAAAAAAATGTATAATTTGTTTGTTTTAGCTTGTCTCTGTTTATTTTACATATTGATTCTTAGACCCTTTGCAATGGTTTTCTAGCTTTCTCAGCTTTCTCTTTCCATGGCCGCCCTTAAGTCACTCTCAGGAGGGTCATTATGCCATGAAATTCATGAAAACAAGGAAGGTTGAGGAGCAGTCACCATACATGTATTTCCTACTCTCTTTCATTACACACACACAGAAGCTTGGTTTTTGATTCACCGTTCTCTAGCCTCAGGAAAGATTATAACCACTACCACCACAAATGTTTATTGCAAAGTTATAGCATTTCTGGCACTGTGATAAATTATCCAAATAGGTTTATTTTTTCAATTCTTATAACAGATCTATTAGGTAGGTTTAATTATTATTGCCAATAAATAAATTGAAGTGTAGAAAATATAAATAATTTCCCTAAGGTCAACTGCTAATAAGCTCAGGAGCCAAGACTGGAAACCTTGTTCATGCAAGAATCTTGTACTTGACCTCTTTCTTCTGCTTCTAGAATTCTCTAGCAAAGGCAAAGATTCCACTCATACTAGAAATTTCACTGGGGAACCTCTGCAGGGCTTTTCACTTTTCCTCGTTGATCCAACCAGAAAAAAGATAGAAGAAGAAATAAAATTTAAGTTACCTCTAAGCGGGAGGAGAAAGGAGACCTGCAAATGGCCAGGAACAATACATCTTTATCAACTAAATGCTCCAGCTTCCACAGGTAGCTGTCTAAAATTTTGGTAGGTCCTGAGAGAGAGCTTCCATGAGATTTTGTTTGTTTGTTTGTTTGTTTTAAAGATTTTATTTATTTATTTGACAGACAGAGATCACAAGTAGGCAGAGAGGCCAGCAGAGAGAGAGAGAGGGAAGCAGGCCCCCCGCTGAGCAGAGAGCCTGATGCGGGACTCGATCCCAGGACCCTGAAACCATGACCTGAGCCGAAGGCAGCGGCTTAACCCGCTGAGCCACCCAGGCGCCCCATGAGATTCTGACCAAGAGGGAACCATGATACGTCTTCTGGGGCTATTATGGAAGGCCTTACATAAGATGTCTCTAAGTTAGAAGTTTCTGCTTATAAAGTTCAACCTGAGATGGAATTGAAATCTAGACAGGATTTAATTTTACAGTTTGACAAGAAAGTTATTTTGTTTTAACAATGGAAATTGTAATGATAAAAAGAATTGTAATGATAAAAAGAAATTGTAATGATAAAATGTAATGTTGACTCCATTGCCTGTTTTCTGAAGTTTTGGTGATTCATTGCTCCAAATCATACTCCTAATTTTGCATATGTCTAAATTTTCACACTTTAAAGTAGGATAGACAGCATGATGTCCTTCGGTAAGTGAACAGGTAAATAAACTGTGGGCATCCAGAAAATAGAATATTTTTCAGTAGTAAAATTAGCTACTAAGACATGAAAAGACATAGAAGAAACCATAAGGAATATTACTAACTGAAAGAAGTCAGTCTGAAAAGGCTACAAACTGTATTTTTCCAACTACATGACCTCCTGGAAAAGGCAAAACAATGAAACCAATAAAAAAAAAAAATCGGTGGTTGCCCGTGGTGGGGAGATGAATAGAGTACAGAAGATTTTTCAGGTGGTGAAAATACTCTGTACGATATTGTAATGATGAATATACATCATTATACATTTGCCCAACCCATAGAATGAGTGCGACACACTGAGAGTGAACCCTAAGGAAAACTACAGTCTTAGAGTCTTAGATGTGTCCAAGTCAGTTTCTCCCTGGTAAACAACATACTGTTCTGGTTAGTAATATTGCTAATGGAGGAGGCTATGCTTATGTGGGGGCAGGGTGTTCTGGGGAAATTGTTATACCCGCCTCTAAATTTTGTCATAAATCTAAAACTTTTTAAAAAAGTTAAGTCTTAAAAAATAAGGTTAGAGGAGTTGTTTCTAACCTCTACGGCAAAGTATAAATAACTGTATTGGGACAGGTGTTTTGGTGAGCAAGGTACATGCTCTGGGAAGGAAGAAAGATAACTTTGTGAAGAAGTGAGACTCTGAGGAGAGGTTGGGCATCAAGAGCAGAGGCATTGAAAATGATTCATAGTTCCCTAACCTTTTCATGAGCTCTCTACAGTTTAGACTAAAGGAAGTCATGAACTTGGCACATCTGAATTATTGTCATCAACCTCTTTTCCATGTATTTGTACTGTGTTCATTACTCTCTGATATCTCAATGTTTCCTTATTATACTATCTGGACTCACACACAAGCCTTTGCATATATACTTTGTGATTCTCGGGTTTATATTTTATCTAATGAATTCAGTTTCAAGTAGAGTAAGGACAATGTCCTCTATCTTTTTATATTCTCCACATCATAAAAGACACTACTTTAAAAAAATCGATAAAGTCTTCTTGAATGACTTCCTGATAGAAACAACAAACCAAAACAAAGAATGTGAAAACCAGAAATGGATTTGAAGCCTAACACAAACCCATCCCACATTTTAAAATTCAGAAAAGTTAAACAACTTGCCCAAGGTCACACCAGCAGTTGGTAGCCATCCAGGACAAGAACTCAGGTGTTCTAACTCCCAATCCAGTATCCTCCATTATATCATGAGCTGTCTCACGGAGCCTAATAAATTAGGCTTCAGGAATGTTATATGTTTTCTATTGTCTTCATTTTTCTTTTAAATTTGGCACACAATTTTTGTTCATTGGACCATCTAAACTTCTACTTTTCATTGTTCAAGGGAATTGTCCCTAGAACTATCAACAAAAATGACAGGGATATCTATCCATCTACTCATTCATCCATCACACTGTTATTTACATAGCACAGTGACACTGTGAGCAAACACATGTGGAGAAAAAGAGAAAGAGGAGAGGACAAAAAAGACATCTGGGATTTTTATGAGCCATTTTCCATAAAGTATGCAATACCCAATAAGCATTATGTATACAGTAGGTGTATCTGTCACGGTCTGTATGATGCTTTGGTGATAGTGTATTAGCCATTATCAGTAGAGCCATTACAAAAGCCACTGCCCCTACTTCTGCTGAGGTGCATACGTTGGTACCTTGCCAAATAGTTGCATGTGATGTAGAAATATGCAACAGTTTATTAGACATTATTACACTTACAGAACATAGTAGAAGCTTCTTGCTAAAGAAGCAAATAGATTTCCAGAGCTAGTGCTTCTAATTCATACTCATAAACTGATGTCTTGCACCAAATTATTAATAAAAGAATCTGATAATGTGGTTCTGCCTTTGTTTCTTTAATACCATTCCACCTACACAAACGTACTCACATGTATATATATGATCACACACAAGCGTGTACACACACACCTACGACATACACTTCCAAAGGCTTAGGACTAGAATTTAAGAAAGTGAAGCTAGTATTAAACTCCAAATGCAGCCCTCAGAAGATGGGGTTTTGTCTCTTGTATTTTCTCAGAACACCCATTAAATAACTGAGCACATAGTCAGTGCTCAGCAAATTGACTGAAATATTGATTGTTCTTTAAACAAAAACAAAACTGCCATAACCTCTGCAGATCTGTTTTATAACCAGGGAGAAATTCTAATACCATTGGATGATAATCAATTTCTTCAAGGAAATGAATTAGATCCTAAAGGAAAGGAAGATGATTGGGCAGTTACTAGATTTTATATTGCTATTTTGTCTTTTTTTTTTTTTTCCAGACAGTGTGTAAGGTGGTAGTTGGAGAGAATGGAGCTTCTATTTCATTAATGATAATTGTATTTCTGTCCTATAAATCTGAGAAGGAACAAGTTAGCGCTCCCTCACATACCTCCTTCTACTCTCTCCCACATCATTTCTTCCACCCAAACGTGAGCACACTGGGGTCCAAGCTGGACTTCAGTCAGAAAGACCCAGGACAAAGACTTTCAAAATCTTCCAACCCTGGATTCCTATGAAGAGTCAGAACAGATGCCCGCTTCTCACCCTAATCCCGCTGAACAAAACAAAAACTGAAAAACCCAAACCCTTTGTTTTTATCTTCATATATCCCCTTCCCTTTCTCCTCCTTCTAAAAAGAAAGAAATCTTTATTACTGGAAGGAGTAAAGGAAGAGGAGAAGGAAAACAAAAGTCATATGTGGCTGGTCCAGAGCAGAAATATCTATGGTTTTTTATTTTTCACAGTTATGGGGTACAAAAGTATTGAGAGAGGAAGTGATTTTTTACAGTTTTTTCAGGGGCTCATAAATTAGATCTCCTTAACATTCTTTAAGACATGAAATTAAACAATAGAATTATTTTTAAAAATTTCTTCTGGCTCTTGAGCTGCTTCTTGTGTGCAGTATTTTGTAAAGGCTCAAACACGTGATTTCTAAATTAATAGTATTTAGACATATGGACTTAGAGGTTGACCCTTGTAGGCATCTAGTCTTACCTCTCATGCAAAACTCACATCTTGACTACTTGATTGTTGAAGGATTTTTGGCAGACCTCCAGTTGGGTACTTCCAATGCTGATATTTCATAGTCACCTGAAAAAATTGCTTTGCTACAACCTCCATGCAATAGTTGTGGTATTCTCTGAAGATGCATGGAATTATTCCACTTCCTTTTTCTCTGTCTCCCACTAGGCTACATTATCGGTAAGTTTGTTCTTATATCCTTCAGTAAGTATGTTCTCCTCTAATCTGAATATCACTGGTTCTTTTAATATCTCCTATGGCACATTTCCAGACCTTCTAAAATGAATTTCCCTCTCATCTGAACATATTTCATGTGAGTATCATACCTAAGCTGTGCCACATAACTAAATTTAACACTCTAGAAGTTGTTTAAGTGTGATTGCAAGGGCTCACCAGATTATTATTTTCTTTTCTATTTTATTATTTTTTCTTGGTCTTATACCTCATTTCTCCTCTCACATGCTGTTCGGTCGGGTCAAATAACCTTCCTTATCCTATGAGAAAGCTTTTACACATGCCCTAATCTGCACCCTTTCCGAGGTAGTTTTTTGGTTTTGTTTTGTTTTGTTTTGTTTTTTTAAAGATTTTATTTATTTATTTGACAGAGAGAAATCACAAGTAGATGTAGAGGCAGGCAGAGAGAGAGAGGGAAGCAGGCTCTCTGCTAAGCAGAGAGCCTGATGCGGAACTCGATCCCAGGACTCTGAGACCATGACCCGAGCCGAAGGCAGCGGCTTAACCCACTGAGCCACCCAGGCGCCCCAGAGGTAGTTTTCACAGTCAGGATGATAATGAACTCTGCAGTGGGATCTAAATGGGTTTAGATCTCAGCTGGACCATTCATGGGCTAAAAGACTGTGAGATCACTGTATTAATCAGTTTTTTTACTTATGCATTATTTTAAACAATCCACTACACACCCCTTTATGTATTCTACTCGATTAAATGTTATCTTTCCAGTTTGGGGACTTTACAGCAGATATTTAAGGTGTTTTAAAATTTTAATTAAGCCATTCAAAGCTTTCATAATCGAAATTGTTCTAGCATTCATTCTTTCACCAGCTTTTCATCATCTGCCTGGAAGAATAGTATGTCTTCTACAACCTCAGTATGTAGAGTGGTCTGGGGACCAGCAGTTTCAGCACCACATGGAAGCTTATTAGACATGCCACTTACTCTCAGTGTAACTTGGACCACTTGCTTATGTTCCAAGTCTTGGTCTTCTCATTTGTAAGAGGAGGATAATAATAGTACCTGTCTCTTAGCTTTATTGAGGAGATTAAACAAGGTAATCCATGTAAATAATTTAACAAAATGCTTAAAGTGTAGTAAGTGTCCTGTTCCTCTTTTGAATTCTTAAAATGTTTGCTATTTAGAGAGTTTGCTTTGGTTCATAACTGACTTTTTTGTACATTGTCTCCATATTTATACTCTAAGTGTCTTGATAAAGGATACTATCCTATGCAGGTATTCCTTAAGCCATGAACAAGCTGTTTGTCTAATGTTCATTGGTGAGGCATTTTGGGAGTTGGAATGCATTTTTCAGTAGAATCTTAACCCAACCCACAAATGCCCAACTAAACAATGATCAGGCTGATAACAGTCATACTGTAGTACTACTACTAATAATAATCATATTATAGTGTCTAACCACCACCCATAACAATGTATCTGTTGAAAACCCATTTACTGTTCTTATGTGGACTCCTTTTTGCTCAAGTGGATTAGTGCCTTTCTCTAGGGAATTTGGAAGGTAGCAGGCAGTGAGGGTGGGGTTTAGAGGCCCAGAAACCAAGCACATCTTTCTGCTATGATTCCATGTATTTTCTGATTATATCTATATTCCTCTCAATTCCTATATAATAGATGGAAACCCCAGCTTTGGATGATAAAGTCTTGGACTCAAGTCTCAACTTTCATATTTACCAAACTTTGAACTTTATTCAATTTAGATATCTGGGCCTTCATTTCCTCAGAATTGACAACATTCTCACCAAGTGAGAATAAATATCAAATAAATATCAATGAATATTGTTTAAAAATATCTTTATAAACCCTTAATATCTAGGAAAATGAAAAAATAACAAGTGATGCTGATGATACCGTGACTCTGGTTCCTTTTCTACTCTTACAAAAATAATTATGCACAATCTATGCTTTGGATATGCTTTATGATTGTTCATGGAAATTCCTGAGAGAGGTATTAGAAGTAACTAGTGAAATTGATTTCTGTCAGCACCACAATTGTTATTTATTTCCACCATTGACCCAGTGGTCATATGATATCAAGGATGCTAAAAGCTGCCCTTAAGTAGCTCCCCCACTGGCCTGCTATGGGGTTAAGTTGCTCTAATGGTATTATTCCTTAAGGGCTTCTAGTGAAGCTATAGTTCTTTTTTTCTTTTTCTTTCTTTCTTTCTTTCTCTCTTTTTTTTTTTTTTTTTTAAAATCTGGGTCAGGGCTAATGTGTTATCCTAGGAGGGTTCATATATTAGCTAGTTAACATATTAGCAGGGGTTATTGTCTCTGATTAAGCCATTACCACCCACTGTCCTATAGCAAAAAGAAGGATCCTGGGGGGATGGGGAACATGATGTGCTCATTTTGATGAAAGAGAGGTAAAATTAAAAGCTTGAGACTAAGTTTGGGGCTAGCTAAATTTTTGGGACCATGGCTTCCAGGTACTAAATCATTGAGAGTGGGTGTCTAGAAGGGGCTTCAAGAAAAGTAAAACTCGATTTATTATCTTTTTCAAGGGTCAGAATTTGCTTACATACTGAATTCCATATGTAGTTCAGCATAGGATTTGTATAAAAATATTAAATAGTAAAACCCTTTATATTCCTTTAAGACTTAAAATTAGTGCCTAAACCTCCTATCAAAGAGATTGCTTCCTTTATCATCAATACTTGGAACTCATTTTGGGAAATTTGTTTCAGTTCTCACTTAATCTCATACACACACACACACACACACACACACACACATACACACACACACATTCATATTCACATACATCTATTCTAGAATAATTTTCAATTTAAAATAAAACATCACTTCTTCATGTTTTCTAATATTTTTGGGCCCTGGAAAAATTTCATCTCATAGACCTAAAGCTGTAAGATGATAATATTGAAATGCAAGTCACAAGCTTCAATTAGGTACAATCAGAAATCATGCGGTGACTTCATTAAGTATCATTAAGAATGATCAAAATATTGCTCTTAGGAAAAATACATCAAAAGCATTGCATTTACACATTGATTAAACAGGATCTGCAATTTCTAAAATCTGGTATGAGAAAAAAGAATGGAGTAAATTAAGTGCTCATATCCCACTTAGCAACAAGGGAGTGCTTAGCAACTGGAAAAGGAAGAAATAAAGGGAGATGGTGGAAAACAAAGTATGATCAGCCCGGAAACTGAGGGAGGAATCAAGAAATGACAATGTAACTAATTGGGGCTGGAGGAGAGGTTGCTGTCCCAGGAGCAGTGGGCAAGTTGACATCAGCCTGTTTTGTATACAGTTTTTATTTTTATTTTTAGCTTCAGGAAATTAAGTTCATAATGAGGAATCAGAAGCACAGGAAGGACTCTTACCAAAACCATGAGTGTGGCTCGAGTCATCTTGGTGACGTGCAGGTACCTGTTGATAAATCCTTTTCCTTTTTACTCAGAGACAGGTGCATAGCCCAGGTCTCAGTTCTATAAGGTCTTAAGCCTTAAGGAGGCTTAAGGTAGATTTGATATTGTACCCCTTTGAGAACCCTTTAACAGTATTACTGTTCTGATTAGTCTCCCTGATCTCTTTGCTTTGCATTAGATCTGCCCTCCCTGGGTAATTTCATGTACCCCATAGCTTCAGTTCCCAAGGTACACTGATAATTCTCAACCCTTCTATTTACTCAGAGACTTCCCTGTGCTTAAACCTGTGCCCATGACTCTTTCACGAGGCACAAAGCTTAATATGACAAACGTTATTCTCTCTGTACTCTTGCTTCCTATCTGCATTCACCATTTTAGGAAGACCTCATGCATGCAGACACCCCATCCAGGAACCTCCCTATATCTGCCGCCTCTCCTCCCACATCTAGTTTTTAGCTAGTTGTTGTTTCTTTTTCTGAAATGTGTGTCAGACCTACTCTCCTTCACAATCAATCTGAGATTAAAAAATAAATAAATAAACTCATCCTCCTTCACCATGAGCAAAATCCAAATTCTTAACCTCGCATGAAAGTTCTTCATCATCTGGCCAAATTGATTTTTCCTTTTAACCTTGGCACTGCCACTTCTGTTTATACATAACTCATGTTCAGGCCATATCAAATGTGTCTTCAGTCCTGGAAGGTGCCATGTTTTCTGACAACTCTCATGTAAAACTCAAGGCATGCTCTTCTTTTAGCCCATCCTTCCCCTTTTTTGAACCTTAGAACCTTTCAAAGAGTCTTAGTATTTACCTCTTCGTATTATTCCTAGACTGGATTTATGGTAAAATCCCAGACTAATTTTTGTTTATCAAAGAAATCCTAAAGGAGCAGACATTTGTAGTTTAATTTAAAACATTACGGTATCAGTAAAAATAGCAGACATTTCAACAAATATCTGCTTAATTAAATTAAATTTATGAGAAGGATCCAGCATCCTCGAAATCACAACTTGGAGCAGAGCAGTAGGAAATTGTTTCAACAAGAAATCAAATGGTAATTATTTTAGGCTTTGAAGACAATGTAGTTTCTGTTGCAACAACTAAACTCTTCTACTGTATCATAATAGTAGCCATAGGCCAATAAAAATTAAGCATCTCTGTGATCCAATAAATTTTATTTATGGACACTAAAATTTGAATCTCCTATAACTTCCAGTTGTCACCTAATAGTATTCTTTTGATTATTTTTCAACCATTAGAATTGTTGAAGCAATTAGCTCAAGTAGCATATAAAAACGCTCAGCCAGTGGGTTCCTGATCCCTGCCACGGTTTATCACCTGTTTTATCTCCTTATTTGGTCAACACTTTATATGAACCCTCATTTGGATTTTTGCCACCTACAGTTCCCCTAGTACATGTATTACCTAACATAATTCATGTTCATGACATTGCCTTATCTAGTCATCATTTTAGCTGTTTCCCAAACAGAAAGTTGCCCTGGCCACTGGTTTAGATACACCTTCTTTCTAGTAGTGTAACTACTGACCTCCAACACTTGTTAAGATTATGCATGTTGTGGGTGCCTGGGTGGCTCAGTGCGTTAAGCCTCTGCCTTTGGCCCAGGTCATGATCTCAGGGTCTAGGGATCGAGCCCTGCATTCCGCTTTCCACTCAGTGGGGAGCCTGTTCCTCCCCAACCCCTGCCTACCCCTCAGCCTAATTGTGATGTCTGTCAAATAAATAAATAAAATCTTAAGAAAAAAAAAAAGATTATACACATTGAACAGGCAAAGATCTTGGCCCATTCATTCTAGCAATTTTAGAATGAACATGGAACTTCTGTCTGATCCAGTATTTGACAACCATTTACTACTTAGGCATATCCCAAATTGTCACAGTTAATTTTTCAGTAATGATCTACTTGCTTCCTGAGAATCTAAATTTTTTTCCTGAGTTGCCATCTTCTCATCTGTTAAAGCAATTTCTTCCCTTCTCTAAAGCATTTTAATTTTTTAAAACAGAGAATCACTTCTAATCTTATTAATATTACTAAATTGATCTTACCACTCTTATCAAACTTGCCTCCCCTCTCTCCAGTATGAAAGCACGGACTCGCATAATCTCTATGGTGACTCCCTCTCTGCTCCCTTCCCCAGTGTTGTATACCCACTGAGACACATTATGGTTCTGGTGTAGTCCCTTCAGGATACTCTAACAAAATGCCATTGACTGAGGAATTAGGAACAGCAGAAATTTATTTCTGAAATATAGAAATATGAACTTGAGGAGTCTAAAATCAACATGCTGGTAGATTCGGTGTCTGAAGGGGGCCTGCTTCTGGTGCACAGACAGCCATCTTCTCTCTGTTCTCACATGTGTTCTCAGAGCTCTCACTCTGGGAACTCTTATAAGGGCAATAATGCCATTCATGAGGGCTCCACCCTCAAGACTTCATCACTTCCCAAGGTCCCACTCCAAACGTCGTAATGTTGTGAGTTAGATTTCAACAAATAAATGGGGAAGGGGTGGGGGACACAGATATTCCATCCATAACAAATACATGTAATTATATTCAAAAGAAGGGTGATGACAAAAGGAAGAAGAAAAGGGGAAATAAGACTAAAAGAAAGTAATAAGAGGTAATGGAGACCAAAAAAGAAACAAATAGGACAGTAATAATATAGTATATATTTTAAAATGATAATCTATAAACTTCTTTTGCAAATTTTATCTCCTATGAGCCAGGAAATGAGGAAAAGTACTTTTCAAGTGACCTGGAGAATTTAATCAGTCAAAAAGAGAAAAGTAGGCTCAAATCAGATTTTTTTTAAACTCTTTTTCTTGAATCATATACTCCTTTTGAAACTCTGATAGAAGATATTTCAGGCTGACAGTTTCTCTTCCTCAAGTTCCATCTGTGTTCAGACTCTGGGCATCCTGGGTCTTTTTATCTGGATAGAAATCAAATCCTAGTACAGCATCAGAATGTTCTAGCCTCTTGCAATGGCATTTAGATTCCTCTGTTGCTATTTCAAAAGACGTCCAAACCTATAAATATTAAGCTATGTTTTGGGGCCCTAACCTTGAGGGAGGGCAGATGCCATTTAATATTGCCAAGGGAATAGGAAAGGTGCTGGTGTAGGCAAGGGGAAGAAACAAAACAAAACAAAAAGCCCAAAAATGTCAAATCTGATTGATTAAAAATAGGTAGGCAAATCAGCAAGGGCTGGTCTGGCATCACTGGAGAGTGAGGTCAGACAGGGCTGTTTTAAAATTATTTGGTATTTTCAGAAATTGATTACTTAGGGAGAGCATTAAGAAGTAGCTGTGCACATTCATTTAATGGGCCAGTGCCTCTTGTACAGGGCTGGAGTCGTCACATTCAATCTCATCTACTCCTTGTTAAGCTGTGCTTTCTTCTGGAGCGTGTTTATTTATTACAGATGCTATAAGCATAAACTACAAACTAGAATAATAAATAATTCCCTAAATGGGATTTTGTGAGCAACACCTTCCCGCCCATCTTTCTACTCCCAACACTCAATGTGCCAGACACCATTGCTTACATGCCTGTGAATGTCTGTGAGACTGAAGAACAAGTCCCTTTCTGTCCTGGGGCACACTGCAGTAAGTAGATGGCAACTTACGTGGAGAGAACTGAGGGACACTGGGATGTCCTCCTGTTCTCCCAAAAAGTGCTTGTCAGCCATCCACTTCTTGAAGGAACATCCTGTTTCTTTGAGTTGAAAACACCCTTTGCAAATAAAATGGGCTTGGGAGAAGGGTTGTGCATTATGGCAATTGTATATCTACAACCTATAAATTAATTTTGTTGATCATTCTCCTACCCTCGCTGTCGACAGGAAACAGGTCCCAAAGGGAAAGATTGCTATGCTCGAGAAAGGGACATTTTGGAGTATAGATCATGCACCAAGGGGTTGTAGTTGGGTGAAAATTTGTAAAGCAATGTGAGAAGAGAGCAAGTTTAGTGAAAATGCACACACATGCTCTACTCACATGCAAATGTCAACCTTTATCTTTAATTTCCAATCTGATAACTACCCAAAGATGTCTCCATTTCTCCAGAAGTCATTTCGAAACTTCCATTTTGATGGGGGGAGAGTCTCTACTAGAAACTCTGCTGGTTTACACTCACACACATTTTCTCTTTTACTTTATCAAAGCTAAGAACACACTGTCCACATCCCTCCTTCACAACTCTATAACTTTTAAAGTTGATCTTTAACTGCAATTCCATGAGACCAGTTGCCTATTTCTTTCACTAAAATTGTCTTTCTCTGATTTCCCATTGATATTTGTGATGCCCAATTCTATGTTTGTACTTGTGTTCCCAGATGATTTCATTTCCCACATATTAGGTTACAAACTCTTTTACAACAAGAAGTACATTATGTTTCTTGGATCCCCAACATATGGCTGCATCCAGGACCCAATACTAAGCGTAAAATTAAAAAAAAAAAATCACTTATCCTTTATTAAAAAAAAAAAAAAAGCACTCCATGGTGACAGGCATATATTGGAATCACTGACATTTTCCCCACTCATGGTATGGAACTGAATACTCCTCCCAAGACCATAAATTTATGGGTTTTATATATTTCTCCAAAGTGCACCTTTCAGGTATCTTTCTAAAAAAAGGTAAGAAAATTCCTTTATGATATTTACTTCCTAAGAGTAAAGATATAAAATGTCTCAATGCATACAATATCCACCTGTGAAAAATGCAGTATTTTCTCGCTTGTGTTTTTCAGCCATCCCACAATGCATTTTGTTTTGTTTTGTTTTGTTTTCTAATTAGGCATTCTAAGAATCTAACGTCCTCTTGTGTTTACCTTGCAACAACTGTAACCTAGCAGCCTGACATCACAGTAGTTCTCCCCAGAAATAATTACTCCATGGCCAAGGCAGCAATGTGAGTGTATCCTAAGACAAAACAGAGCAAGGAGGGGGACCCTGAGGGCAGTACTTCATATTCAGAGACAAACAGGGTTCACAATTAACACATCACCAATTTTAATAAACCTGATGAAAGGTAAGGAGATTTGATATGAAAGTCAAATATACTTGAGATCCCCCCCTACTCTAAGAGCCCCTCTTTAAATTAAGACTTTGCCAGGTGATTAAGAAGAACGCCAGCGCTTCAAAGGGAAGCAGAGCCTTGTTCTCTGCGGCTCCACAGGCTACCAGCTCTCTTTCCCTTCAGTCCAGATGGAGGCTTTGTTCTCCCGAAGTTGGTCAGGTGCTATGCCTGTCCAAAAAAGGGAAGCGAACGAAGCTTTAGGAGCCTGCACCTGTTTAAAAAGCAATGCCGCTCCCTCAGCTCCAAAGCCCCGAACATCAAATGCCTCCCTTTGCCAGGCAGCTTGGCTATTCCCCAGGCGTTTTCAATCTAGTTGGGTAAAACAAAAATTGCATAATTTGTCATTATTTTCAAGGAATGAGATGTGCCTTCCACAATCCCTTTCGAGTTAAATACAACGATGCTGAGCTTCGTGTGAATGCCAATGCCTTTTCTCAGAAAGAATAGAAATAAAGAATGGGAAAAGAAACACCCAATTGATTGCTTGTAATTTGCTCTGGTATTTGTTATTGATGTATTCTTTGTATGCATTTTAAGGATAGGTAGCAGAAGAATTATTTTTTCCCGTTCTTCAATAAAGAGAAGCCAAATCCTCTGGAAAACGTTAGGACTGGAAGCCAGGACTTCTGAGTCAATGTCAAGATTCAAAACAAATAAATCAAATCAATTTAGGAAAGTTACAAGTCATAATCATTTCATTTCCTCATCTTTAAAATGCGGATTAAAATTATCTTCTCTAAATATATCCATTTAATTATGAAGCTAAAAAGAAAAAAAAGAGATAAAAATGCTTTAAAATGTTTAATATTCTTTATAAATGTAACGTAGTTTGAATGAGAAATAAGGAGAGGGGCAAGATTCTTAGATAGGATCCTATCACTCTTTCTAAGGGGAAAATCTTCAAATCCAAGCAGAACGAGGAGCAAAAAAAAAAAAAAAAACCAAAAACAAACAAACAAAAAAAAAACAACTCGGAACAATCGCCGGAAAGCAAGGGCATCCTAAATCTCATCTATTAAGAGCAGAGAAAAATACCTAAAAACCTCCACCATATTTTTTTTGTGTACAGTGCCTTTCTGCTGCCACTTGGTTACAACAATAGTGGAGAAAAGTAGGCCCATAAAGCAAGATTGATTGCTGGGAAGATGATCAATTGCTGCTGTGAAAGGGGAAAAAACTGATAAATGTTTTTTTTTTCCCTCTCTTCACAACCTTTTGCTAAAGCTGTGCAAAATGTGTCATGCATAAAAAGTATGCAATTTTCATGTAATTAGAGGAACACAAGATGAAAATGAGTTCCATCAGAGCAATCAAGGATGGTAATGTGCTACGTATTTGTCAGTGCCTATTTGTCATGAAAGCAAAACCCAACAAGTTATATATTTTATTTCATTTTAACTCTGAAAAACATAAATGCCATTTTGCCATGGCCAAATCTATAAATTTAAATAATCCTTTTTTTGGGGGGGTGGTGGGCGAACGGCAGATTAGACCGTTTTACTCTTTTAAAGAATAGAATACTCTCTTATGAAAAACACTGAGATTACAGGACAGATTTATTCCATGGAGGGTCAGATTTACAACAGGAGGGGATAGGTTTACAGTTTGCTATACAAGAAACACACTATAATTTATTTTCTGTAAAAATACACTTGCATCTTACAGTAGTATGTGGTTCTCATCCCATCTCCATGCCTCCAAAACCAATAATGTCCAATTTTTACACTCTTCTTGGGCAAAAGGAAATAAATATTTCTTCTTTACTTCTTACTTTTCCCTCTCTCCCTCCTTCCACCCTTCTTTCCTACCTACTTTCCTTCCTTCCTTCTTTTCCTCTCATTCACCCATTTATTTATTCATTTATTATGTTATTTGAAACCATTTACTGAGCATCAAATTGGTGCCAAGCATGCTAAATTCTGATAATATAAAAGTAAGAAAGACCCATATTCTCAAGCTGATTTCACTTAGTGGGGACAGAGTCAAGCAAGCAATTAAGTAGGATAATGTCATAATAGGGCTAGATTCAGGAGTGTATGGGGAGAGTTGTGTCTGCTGTAATTGGCAAAGCTAATGGGAAAATTGTCCTCTAATAGCTCAGTCATGCTTTAGGAATTAGGCAGGCCAGGTGTGGGAAAAGGCAGTCCAGGCAGAGGAACAAGTAAGGGCAGAAGCTATGAGGACATTGAAAGCTTTTGTGAAAAGTACAGCTGGTTAATTATTTCTGTGGTGGACATCGTGAGGAGGCGAGTAATAAGGCCCATGAAGTGAACTAGAGAAGGAAAAATAGGGAAGATCCTGATAGGCCAGGTTGATCTGTGTCCTCCGTGCAACAGGAAGGCTTTTAATGTTCCAAGCAGAAAGACAGCGTAACCAAGCGTGCATGTAGAAGAGACACTCCAGCAGCAGCAGGGAAATGGATGTAAGTGGGTTATGACCAGTCAGGCATCTATCGCAGTAACCAGCTGAGAGCTGGTGACATTTGGAGCCAAGGTGAGCAATAGTTGGGTTCAAGATACTTCACAGGAGTGTTTACATGGTTTAGACATTGATTCTAAAAAGGGATGAGGCAGAGGGAGGACTTTAGGTATTTAACACAGGCAACTAGGTGGAGGGAGATACTTCTTAGGGAACACAGGAAAGTGAGCAATCTTGCTTGGAAGAGAAATGATTTACAATTTGGACCTTTTAAATTTGAGGTGACTGTGGAAAGTTAGAGATAGAGAATCATGGTGTACACAATCTGGATTGTCGGAATCCAGACATGTTTCCCTTCCTGAAATATTGTGAGTTTGTAAGGTTGTCAGATCAAAGGTTGCCCAGAAAACATTCATTAATGCATTCATTCAAAAATATATTGAGCACCTACAAAGTCCAGTTCAAGAAATAGGAGGGGTGCCTGGGTGGTTCAGTGGGTTAAGCCTCTGCCTTTGGCTCAGGTCATGGTCTCAGGGTCCTGGGATCGAGTCCCGCATCGGGCTCTCTGCTCAGCAGCGAGCCTGTTTCCCCTCTCTCTCTGCCTACTTGTGATTTCTCTCTGTCGAATAAATAAATAAAATCTTAAAAAAAAAAAGAAAGAAAAAGAAATAGGAACACAAAATCTGTCTCTAAAATTTGACATTTTTAAACCAAACTTGATTTTATCTACCCTATAGGAATAATTACGAGGCTTAAGGGAGATGAAGCAGAATCACCAGCCCAATTCCTGTCATATGGTTATATAATTAGCATTATTGAGAATCAAGTCACTAAAATGTATGTGAAGTCAACAAATGTAAAAATATTATAAAATACCTCTAGAATTTGAGTCATCAAGTTATTATCATTACTATTATTATTTGTATCTAGTGGCAACTAATGCTAAATTGATAATTACTGCCTCTAAAAACACTTAGAAAATTATAACTTGATAGCTCAACATAGCAAATAGTCCTCATTGTACACCCACTACTGAGAAAATTTAAGCTATATTTATGATTATGTCAATGATAGTAGTAATGCTAATAATCATAGCCAATATTTGGATAGTGTTTTCCCATTCACTGAACACCATAATGTTATTTGCCTCTAATTTTCTTTTCCTATAATGTCCTTTCCTGGCTTTGATATCAGGATATTGTAAACTCAATTTGAAGTATTGCATCTTCTATTTTTTTTTTAAAGATTTTATTTATTTATTTGACAGATAGAGATCACAAGTAGGCAGAGAGGCAGGCAGAGAGAGAGGAGGAAACAGGCTTCCCGCTGAGCAGAGAGCGCCATGTGGGGCTCGATCCCAGGACCCTAGGATCATGACCCGAGCCAAAGGCAGAGGCTTTAACCCACCGAGCCACCCAAGCGCCCGCATCTTCTATTTTTTGAAAAGAGTTTGAGAAGGATTGATATTAATTCATCTTTAAATGTTGGGTAGAACTCAATCATAAAGCCATCTGGTCCTGGACTTTCCTTTTTTGGGAGATTTTTGATTACTGAGTCAATCTCCTTTCTAGTAATCAGTCTGTTCAGAGTTTCTGTTTCTTCATGATTCAGTTTTTCTAGGAATTTAACCATTTATTCTAGATTGCCCAATATGTTGGTACAAAATTGTTCATAATAGTTTCTTAGAATCCTTTGTCTTTCTGTGGTGCCAGCTTTAAGATTCCTCTTTTGTTTATAATTTTATTTGAATCCTTGCTCTTTTCTTGGTTTGTCTATTTTCTCTTTTTTAAAAAAGCTCTTGGTTTCATTGGTCTTTCCTACTTGGGTTTTTTTTTTTTTTTTGTCCTAATATTATTTATTTCTGTTCTGATATTTGTTATTGCCTTTCTATAACTAACTGTGGGCATAGTTTGTTCTTTTTCTAGTTCCTTAAGATGCAAAGTTAGGTTGCTTATTTGAGATCTTCCTTTTTTCTTAATGAAGGCATTTATTGCTATAAACTGCCTTTTAGAATTGCTTTTACTGTATCCCATGAGTTTTGGTGTGTTGTATTTCCAGTTTCAGTTGTCTCAAGATATTTTTTATTCCCCTTTTGATTTCTTCTTGGACCCACTAATAGTTCAGGAGTATTTCGTTTAATCACCATATACTTGTGAATTTTCCAGTTTTCATCTTGTAATTGATTGGTGCTTTTATACCATTGTGGTTAAAAAAGATGTTTAATATGATTTTAATTTTCTTAAATTTATGAAGATGTTATTTTGTGGCCTAACACATGATCTAGTCTGGAAAATGTTCTATGTGCACTTGAGAAGAATATCTATTCTACTGCTGTTCAATGTTCTGTGTATGTCTGTCTGTTAGGTACATCTGGTCTGATATGTAGTTTAGTATATGTGCTGCCGAAGCGAGCACTGATATGTAGTTTAAATCCAATATTTCCTTATTGATTTTCTGTCTGAGTGATCTATCCATTGTTGAAAGTGGGGTATTGAAATACCCTGCTCTTATTGTATTGCTATTTCTCCCTTCAGATATGTTAATGTTTGCTTTATATATTTAGGAACTCCTATGTTGGGTTCACAAATATTTACAAATATTATATCCCCTTTATTGATTGATGTGTCATTATATAATGAGCTTCTTTGTCTCTTTAACAGTTTTTGGCCAATGGTCTATTTTATCTAACATAAGTATATCTGCTCATATGATTTCTTTAAAAGTAGGACAGTGATACAACTCTGGCCAATAAGATTGAAAATGATGTCTGGTGGACAGTTTCTGAGAAAGTTTTTCTTGCTCTTAAAAGGGGAAAATGTATAAGAAAAAGAAGATGGAAAAGGAAAACCTCACACTAAAAACCCAGGTATAGGTTTTCGAATGGGCAGGCACCCCAATATGTTACTGGTAAAGGAGATCTCATTTACCAGGACCTGACATATGCTCATTACAAGAGCATTTCTGGCAGATATTTGTTCAGGGCTAACTGTCCTGGCCATCCCGATGACCATTCTTTCAATAATATTATACCCTCTGCTTTCTATAATACCTTCTGACAAGTACTTTGTGCTTGCTCATCATTTATTTGCTATGGAGGAAGGATTTAGAGAGTGGCTGTTTATAACTGTTTTCTCACTATCCAATAATCCAATGAGTATTTTACAATATAGAGAGAAATTAATCAAGATATATAGGGAGATAATAATCTATCAAATTGATATATTTGACAATTACCAATTTGATATGTCAGATTATTATCTCTATATTTTAGCTTCCTGTTTTATTTCTTCTTTTCTATAATGTGTGTAACATTAATGTTCTATACCTCATGAATGCACTTCTCATCACTCTCAAAGTACTTTTTCTATTTGGCATTTGTTCATTCCTCTAAAAAAATATCTCTCTCTCACTCTCTTCTTTTAATTTAGTTCCATTTTCTTTTACTTCTATAAAATGGGACAAATCGTCCCCAAATTTATAATGGAGCATCCTGAAACTAAGGATTTTGGTGTTACATCCTCTCTTCTTCAAGATTAATTTTATTATTTTTGTCAAATTACTTATCGTTTACATTAGCTACTTATATTAAACAAAATGCATGACACTTTTGATAATTTCATTTTGTTATTTGTCCTTATTTTGTACAGTCACCTAAAGTATGCTTAGAGGACATTTTCTGATACCCTCATTCTCTAACATAGGTGTCAGTAAACTTTTTCTGTCAGGAGCCAAATAGAAAATTATTTAGGCCACACGTCTTAACTACTCCACTCTGCAGCTCTAGCCCAGGAACAGCTGAGACAATACATGAAAGGATGAATGTGACTGTGCCTCACTACTACCTTATTTGTCAAAGCAGGAGATGGGTTAGATTCCATGGACAATAGTTGCTAATGCCTGTAAGTTTAATCCATCAGCTTACTATATTCTAGGCGGGCAGAGCATCCCTTTAAGTTCTCCAGGTGATTTAACTATAAGGAGCTCTGCAGTTCTAACAATTTTGGAAAGATGATTTTAAGGTTCCAAGTAACCCCAACTGTGGTATCTACATTGTGTACACATTCCTAATATCGAACAGCTCATCTAAAAAGCAAACTAGATAATGTGAAGTTTTAAATATGTAGGCTTATTATAATCAAGGTTTTAATAAATATGATACAATATCAAATAATATGTGCCATTGTGTCTCTTTTCCTTATCCTGTTAATCAGAATTTCTTCCCCTCGTGTTTATTTTTACCTATAGGTATATAGAAGGCACAACTTTATGGTCATAACTGGATCCCTGGCTTCTCACTACAAAATAAGAAAATACCACTAAAGTTTAGCTGAGCATATTTTTTATAAAACAAAGTGGTAAGAACTGAAGGATACATTGCACCTGACTGCATTTTCTTGTCAAAAATTATTTGACTATATTCATGTGGGATTATTTCAGGACTCTCTACTCTGTCCCATTGATCTATGTCTCTGTTCTTTCATCACTACTACAGTGTCTTGATTATTATAGCTTTATAATAAATCCTGGAGTCAGGTAGTATCTGTCCTCTGATTTTGCTCTTTTTCAATAATTGGTTGGTTATTATGAGTCTTTTGTTTCTCCATATAAACTTTAGAATTGGTTGTCAGTGTTCACAAAATAATTCTCCAAGATTTTGATTAGAATTGCATTTAATCTACTGGTCAAGTTGTGAAGATCTGACATCTTGGCAATATTAAGCCTTTCTATCTAGCAACATGAAATATCCCTCCATTTATTTAATTCTTTTGTTCATAAGAGTTGTTTTGTTTTTAGTTTTCTTTAAATATAGTTTGTACATATTTTGTTAGATTTATACCTTAGTATTTCATTTTGGGGGTGCTAATGTAAATAATATTGTATCTTTAATTTCACATTCCATTTGTTCATTGCTGATATATAGGAAAGTGATTAACTGTTGTGTATAAACCCTGTAGCCTACAGCCTTGTTATAATTGCTTATTAGTTCCAGGAATTGCTGTTGTTGTTGTTCTTGTTGTTGATTCTTTCAGATTTTCTGCATAGATGGTCATGTTTTCTGTGAACAAAAATAGTTTTATTTCTTCCATTTCAATCTACATACATGTCATTTCTTTTTCTTGTCTTATTTCCTTAGCTAATACTTCCAGTATATAAAAGAGTGGTGAGAAGAGACATCCTTACCTTGTTCCTAATCTTAGTAGAGATGCTTTGAGTGTCTTATGGTTTAGCCTAGTATTAGGTGTAGATTTTTTAAAAGATATTCTTTATCGAGTCACCTGTGTGGCCCAGTTGGTTAAGTGGCTGCCTTCAGCCCAGGTCATGATCTTTGGATCCTGGGATCAAGCCTCGCATCAGGCTCCTTGTTCAGGAGAAGCAGGAGACTGCTTCTCCCTCTCCCTCTGCTTGCCTCTCCCCCTGCTTATTCTCTCTCTGTCAGATAAACAAATAAAATCTTTTAAAAATATATTCTTTATCAAGTTGAGGAACTTATTCTCTATTCTTAGTTTACTGAGCCTAACTACATTCTTCTCTCTGACTTGTAGATACAGAGCCGTAGAAACAGTAACTAGATTATTCTTAAAGCTAAAGTATTTTGCATGGACTCGGAAACTCCCAGTGATTTGATCCATGTGAAAATCCCCCTTTATTTCTAACTTCACAGCAAGTTAACGAGGTACCCTGCTCTGATCCCTTTACCTTTCTTTAATTATCATAGGATAGGACCTTAATTACTGGCCTCTTGTTTATTCTGAAATGCAAGAGCCTCTTGCTCCTTAGAAGCCCAACTATTCACATAGTTAATGGACACAGGCTCTTCCTATTTCTCTTAACTTTCTTGAGTTACCTTTACTCTTTGCTCATGCCTGTTCACAACCTCTAGAGATGGAAAATTTCCTAGTCTGAGTGTATACCCAAAGCTCCAGTTTATTGAAGCTCATCCCTTACTTGGAATTCTCTTGCTGATGTGGTATGAGGGAAGTAGACTGCATCTAAACTGTTCACCTTTCCACTTCTACCATGTAAAGAAAGGCAATTGTCAATGCAACAACAGAAGTTCCAAATAATGAAAGCTGACTCGACAAAAAGTAACCAGAGAAATGAAGAATAGACTCCATGGGTATGCGTAGTGTGATTTGTGTAGTCTGTGTGCATGACAATGTGTGTATGTGTGTGAGTGTGTGTGTGTGTGTGTATACAAATGAGTATTTGACTTGAATTTTCAGGATTAAAAGCTCAGTCTTAGATTTTATGGTAATATAACAGTCTTAGATTTTATGGTGAATAATTTATCTTGATGAGCCCTGGAAATACCTTACCAAATGGGAAAGAGGGAGGGTTCTAAAGAACTTAACACAAGGGATGGAAACTAAGACAAAGAATGGTAGGTGAGGAAAAAAAAAAAGTAGGTAAAATTTGGGCTTCTGCCAGCAAGTCTTGACTAGGATAATCCCATCTCTTTTGCTATAAATTACAAGCAAATTCATGTTATTCCTCATTTATGCTTAGATGAAACTAGATGGTGTTATATTTGACTTGGAAAGGAGATCAAATGGAGTAGTATAAAGTATAATTTGGGATTTTGAGAGTTGTACCCAGATACAGACAATAGTCATTAGAGGGCCCTTGCTAACTCATTGTCAGTACCCTAAGTTCTGGTCTTTGGTCCATGCAGGGATTTTAGAGCCATGAAAAGCATGGTTAGCAGGGGTTTTTGTCCAAGACCCAGATGTAAGGTGTTAGCAAAATAAACTTGTCCCCCTCCTCTTATCTTTACCCCCTATTGATAAACAAACCTTTACCACCGGGTTTGTTTATTCCAAAGTGAATAAGCATGTGCTCACCACCAACAAAACATTGCCAGTTTCACACTCTAGTGACTCTAAGGCCATCTGTCCAGGTATTGAGTATTTTGATTCTTCCTATAAAATGGTTATCAAGTATGAAATCTTGCAATCTCCATCCACAAAGACTCCTGACTGAGGTAATACAAATAGGCTCAAAGTTCTGTGTAGGAGAATCTAAGGACCAGGAGTGACATAAAGCAATGACATATGACCCCGTAGGAGTCAGGAGACTGAAAATCTGAGTTCTCGCAGGACTATGCTCCAACATATGTAAACTAAGGTACTTCTTTTAGCTTTAATATTGGTTAAAAGAGGGTAATTGAACACCTGTGTAAACAGAGTCCCTGATTATTCAGTGTACTGTGCTAGGTGTTACAGTACACTTAGAGACAGGTAAAAGTCCTACTTTAGAGGGTATTCAAGAAAATTGGGGGTGTCAGACAAGTACATGAGATGGGATATAAACGAAGTCCTCGCGAAAAGAGAAACTATGCAGAGAGGATGAGAGAGAGGGGATGAAGAAAATCTGACATTATTGAGGAGGGACTCAAAAGCCAGCTATCCTTCATAAAGTAGGTCCACAATTCTCAGGCTTTTGCCAAGACTTGATATGTAACTTTCATGTATGTTCCACAATGCTACAGGCTATGACTTAAGTAAAGCAGCTTTGGATTTTACCAGAAAACAATATGAACTCTATTCTTTTCTTTCCTATTCAAGAATTCATATGAGAATTGCAACTGAGTAAAAATTATAACATATTTGCAACAGAGATAAATTATTTAACATTTTTAGGATTTAAAAATTCTTAATATGACTTGCTGCCCAACTCGAAGTCAAAGAATCCACACCAATTGAAAAAGTTGAGAGTTTTGAATCTTTGAGGTTTTTTTAGATTAAAAATAAAAAAGGGTAAAACACTAAATAATCATGAAATAATATTACTAGCATTTTTTATTTAGAAAAAAGAGGGTAGAAGATATAATCAGTCATAAATATTCAGCAGTTGATTATCAAAAATGTGTACTAGGCTTCTGGATATAATCTGAAATGTAGTTTTAAGTATTCATATAAAAATGGATTTATAATGTAATGGAATAAGCAGTTTGCAATCTATCTGATGTGATTACATATTGATATTTATTCTCTCTCCTATCTTCTTTATCTTCTTGATGACATTGTCTCAGCTAGACATTAGGGAAATAGAGAACGAGTGAATTCTAGGTCAAGGCTGGTAACTCAAGACACAGTTGGTATCACAACTTGAATATATTGAGTCATATTGGGGCAGTTGGACATAGCTGAGATTCCCTCTACTGAATCCAGCTCACCTGCCCCAGTTTGGCCTCAGTGCCTGGCAAGTCACTTGGGGTAATGAAAACGGCATGCGTCTGTGAGACAGACAGACCTGAGCTAACCATATTTCATGCCTGGGTCATCTTGAAAAGTTAATTATCCTCTCTGAACCTCATTTTTTGCTTGAAACAGTAATAGCAACTACCTTTTGGTGAGTATGAGACATTTTGTCTTACATTTGACTATTGGAGCTTTAGACCAGCTAACTCACTGCATCCTAACAACACTGTTTGAAAATTAAATGATACAATGTATAAACACCTATGTAATAAACACTGCATTTCTCTTACCTTAATTTTGCACTCATATGATATTAACCCATCAATTTGATATGTTCTACTTAGAGAGCTCTGGGAGTTTATATAGGAGTTTTATGTCCAGTACTGGAAATAGTAACCTCACCTTATGATCAATGTATCTGTGGGGCACTAGCAAATATTTAGATTCACTTCGCCTTTACTTTGCTTAATGCACTTAAAACTCTCTTCACCCATACCTTCTATGATAAACAGGCCTACAGCACCATTCGTAGATAAATAAATACGTAAATAAATAAATAAGTAGATTCCCAGAGCCAGCTTGGAAGAACGTTTGATAATCTGAACCATTACGGAGGTGAAATTTCATTACACAGATGGTGACATCCCGATGTCTATCATCAAAACACAGCAGGTAGAAACTATCAGCCAGGCCCATTCCCTTCTATAAAATTACACTTATATTAATGTCACTCCAGATTTCATTATGCGGAAAATGATATTGCGCAGGTCTCCAGCACTAGGAGGACAGCGGGTGGTGGGGGTGTAGGGGTGGTGAGGGAAGAATAAGGGGGTAGTGATAGGAGGGTAGCAAAAGAGACTGTCTGTGGAGAGCCCATAGAAAAAAATTCAGATGAGGGATGCCCAGGACTGGCAGATAGACAAAAAAGTGTATCAATGTATATATAAATGTATATTTTAAAAAATTTTTGTTGATTCTGCTGCCAGTTCATGCTGCCTCTTGATTGACTCGCCGCCAGACGTCCTCTGCAAGCCCCTGATGGAATGTTTAAAAGGCCCTCCTGTGGGAAGCAAGGAGATTTGCAGTTAATTTTTATTAATGAAGGATGACAGGCATCTCTGTTAAGCCAACAAGATGTTACATCAGTCCAAGATAAATGTCCTGTGTTTGGAGCAGGCATTCGCACCCCCATTTCATGTCTCTTTCTCTCTCTCATCTCTCTCTGCTTCTCTGTCTCTGTCTCTCTCTTTCACACACACATACAAGCATACACATGGGCACTAGGGAATTAAGAAACAAAGGAAAACATCTACTTATTTATAGATGCATACTCTGCTCTCAAAAGAGGGAGGAGGGGCGCCTGGGTGGCTCAGTGTGTTAAGCCGCTGCCTTCGGCTCAGGTCATGATCTCAGGGTCCTGGGATCGAGTCCCGCATCAGGCTCTCTGCTCAGCGGGGAGCCTGCTTTCTCCCCCCTCTCTCTGCCTGCCTCTCTGTCTGCTTGTGATCTCTGTCTGTCAAATAAATAAATAAAATCTTAAAAAAAAAAAAAAAACACACAAAATTAAAAAAAAAAAAAAAAAAGAGGGAGGAAATAGGATTACAAGAGAGCCTCCTGGGTGGAGTGGAGATGAATGACAGCAAACCTTACTCATTTCTACTGCTGTTTCCCATTACTCCCCTCTATTCCCACACATTCTCCTTTCTGTTCAATTCCCCTAGAGAAATCACTGCCAGTTCTGATAGGAACTAGGGTATCACATTGCTTTTCTAACTGGTACCACCACCTCCACTTGGGTCTTTCTATTTTCCCTTCCACACTGTGGCAAGTCTAGTCTCTGTATAATATAAACCTATTGTGTTCGTGTCTGATGAAAAGACTTCAGGGCCTCTTCTGACTTATCAGATAAGTAAAAACTCCCTGTAACTCCTGGGACACCTTACAGTATAGGCCCTGCCCACATCTCCAGGTGTAGTTTCTTTCACTGTCTATTTGGTTCACCCTCCCTCATTTTGTTGTTATTGTTGGAGGTGGTGATGGTGGTTTCTTTTTCCTACTTACATGGATTTCTCACCTTTCTAAACTTAGTTACGGACATGATAACGTGAAGATTTGCTCCCTAAGTTGTACCTTTCCCTCTGCAAATGATCCCTAACTGTTCACTAGCTTTGGGGATGTATAGGACTTGTGTCTCCCTAGAATAATACTTTTAGCAGTTTGGTTTCATATCCTATTTTAATCCCATTATGTTGCTTTTTGGTGTATGCCCCCTTTACCCCCTAAACCCACAACAGAGGTATTATATCCTGCACTCTGTGACTTGTTTATACTGTCCCTTCCCAAGAAATAGTCATCCCACGTATCTTGGTTTGAATCCTATTCAACCTTAAAGAATAGGTCATCTTTTATCTTCTCTATGAAAATTTCTCCTCAAGTACTTTGACCTCTACTCATCTCTAATTGTATAATATTTATTTAGAGTATACTTTTGCATATAACTTTTGTTGCTTTCTAAGAGATGTATATTAGTCTGGTCTCATCAAATGGAGTATAATCTCTGCTTATGGCATCTTCTTAAAAATTTCTCACAATACTAATCTTAGAGTCTCAGTAATGCCTGAGACTAGGCAGTAAATATATAATGAAGAATGGCTGAAACAAGGAATGAATTAACTAACAGGGCTACTCATGAAGGAATTGTTGGATGAGTGTTATTTTTTATTTTTGATGAACATATATATACTATATTTAAAATATACACATCTATTTATATTATATATTTATTACATATATATTCCTAGTTTCCCACTCATAATGTTTTGTCATTTCAGGAACCATAATACTCTCAGTCACCCCTTTCCTGAGGTCATTTCATTCTCAAAATAAAACGATTATAATGTCATTCTCTTACCCTGTGGACTCCTCAGGCATTCTTGCTGGGCTTCCTTAATCACTTTTTCACACTTCTTTGAGAGGACATTGTATAAATAAATGACCAAAACTGGGACTTCACTTTTGTAACATGGGCTGCAAAACTTTAATAAATATTCTCAGTATTGAAATGATGCAATCTTCACTGGGGTTTTTCAAACTTTTGGGTACCCATAAACCAATAACTGGAGCTTGTTGACTGTCCAACAGAAACCTCACAAAGATTTCAGGGAGGTATGCTTGAGGGACTCTCTGGAATCACAATATTGTAATTCACAATGTAATTCTCTGCAGGTGTAATACAGAGCACATTTTAACCCCACTGAGCCATCCAGGTACCCCAGAGCATATTTTGAGAAATATTAATTAGAGATCCATTAAAAAGAAATGTATGAGTATGTATGTGAAGTTATTAGTAGGCAAAACTAAACACCACCAAGCTGACAATCTAATTTCTTCTACTGTTTTTTGTAACTTATTTTCCTACCTTCACTCAACAAGAAATTCTAGTTTCAAAGCATGTGTCATTCCATTCATATCCTCACTCTCCACCAAAAACCACAGTTATAAAATTACCCACCACTCTAATCAGACTTTTATTTACTAAGTCAAATAACATTCAGGCCTTGTTTTCATTAGGTAGTTTGAACATTAATATTACAATTAGAATGGCTACAGAATGGGTAAAATTGGTATGTTCAAATTGTCCTCTTTAATCCAAATTAATATTCAATTGGCACAGCACACACTAGTCTTTTTTCGTCTGTAATTCCCTTAACTTCTTCCATTACCCAGTTTCTGATATGACTAGTAAACATGTACATGTACACACATGCACACATACACAGACATGTGTGCATCCATACCCCTGAATTTCAAAGACAAATATATTGTACTCTGCTCTAGTTTTAAGTCTTATCAAACCCCTTGTTCTTAACTAAATTCATAAATAGCTTTAAACTTTCCTTAAGGTCAGTATGATATAGTTATCTGTGAGTAGAATATTAAGTTGACACAATGTATGCTTTACATAAAACAAAACAAAACAAAATGACTTGGACTTATAGTCAATTAACTCAATTAATTTGAATACTACTTCTCTATCACAGAAAATCCAGTTTAACTTATTTGAGGTAAAATGTAGACACAGTAAATTTCATGCATGTTAAGTGTACATTTTGGAGACTTTCACGTATATTTAACTACCAGCACAATTAATTTATTGAACATTTCCATCAACTCTAAAATATTTCTGTCCACCTTTAAATTCACTCACCCGTCCTCCTGGAACACTCTGCACCAGGCAAATACAGACCTAACTGCACTCAATTTTCATTTTCTAGAAATTTGTATAAATATATATATATATATATATAAAAGCATAAACACATACACATTTTCATACCTGGCTTCTTTAACTCAGCATGGTATTTTAAAGATACAACTATGTTGTTTTATGTATCAGTGGTTTGTTGTGTTATTACTATACTCCATTATATGAAGGCACAATGTCTTATTTATGTATTTACCTGTTGATGGAAATTTAGGATGGAAGTTTACTGTAAATAAAACTACTATGAAAACTTAAGAACAATTCTTTGCTTGGAGACGTTTTTGTTTCTCTTAAGTAGATACCTAACAGTGAAATTACTGGGTTATATGCTAAATGTGTATTTAAATTTATGGGAAATTGTCAGTTTTCCTTACTGGTTGCACCATTTGAATTCCTACCAACAGGGCCATCTGAGTGGTGCAATCAGTTAAGCATCTGACTCTTGGTTTCAGCTCAGGTTGTGACCTCTGTGTCATGAGATTGAGCCCTGTGTAGGGCTCTGCACTCAACATGGAGTATGGTTGAGTTTCTCTCTCCCTCTGCCCAATGCCTTGCACACATATTCTCTCTCAATCTCTAAATAAATAAATCTAAAAAAAAAAGAATTCCCACCAACAAATATAAAAGTTCATTTGCTCCATAACCTAACCATCATATAGACAATCGTTTTAATTTTAGCAATTCTAATAGTTGTGTAGTTGTATCTCATTCTGGTTTTAATTTGTATTTCTCTGATGACTAATAATGATATTTCGATGCTTGTTGGCTATTCATACATCTCTTCTGAAGTATCTATTCACATATTTTGCACAATATTTTATGGGTTTGTTTTTTTGGGGGGTGGAAAAGTGTAACTGACACAGTTTTATAGCTATTTCTTTCATTTTAGTAACTGAGTTTTTTTAAAGAACAGAAGTCTTTAATTTGTATGAAGGCTGCTTTATTCACTGTTTCTTTTATAGCTCATGGTTTTTGCATCCTCAGAAATCTTTGCATATCCAAAGATTGTAATAATTTTCTCTTATGCTTTATTTTAGAAATTTTATAGTTTTAACTTTTACATTTAGATCTTGCAACCATTTTAAGTTAAATTTTTAATGTCATGTAAGGCAGGGTCTAGGTTTAGTTTCTTCCTCATGGAAATGTTCCAACACCATTTTTTGAATAAAGCTCTCATTTACCTATTGAGTTACTCTGTCAACTGTGTCAAAAATCATTTGATCGTATATGGCTTGTCCTACCTCTGGACTCTCAATTCAATTATTTGTATAATCCTATATTTGCTAATTTGAGTTGAAGAGTTTACATTTATTTTGACTTGAGGAGTCTAAGGGAATAAAAACTTCCAGAAATCACAAAGAAGTTGTAAGTAATTATCAGCCCAATGATTAGTACAAGAAGACCCTTCTGAAGACAGAGACCAGTCAACAGCATTGACTCAGGGCCCTAGAGAACTTGAACCACAGATAAATGTATCTAGTCTCTTCAGAGGAGATAGAACTGTCTCTTGGGTCAAAATTGGAGAGGTCTGTGTTTGAATATTGTTGATCACTCAGAATCTTCCTTTTCTGAATATCCATAAAGCAACATTCTTAAATATGGGCTCATCCCACCCAACAGGATCCAAGTCAGAGTATGGAGACATGCAAGAATGACAAGATCAAGTGTATCTGGGTTAATGAGATTTCAATATTACCTAATTATCTCAGTCAATATAAATGGGATCAACTACACTCATGTGTAAGGTCCAGTACAAAATTAAAATGCATAATTACTTGTTCAAGTATCATCATGAACCTCAAGACTGCAAAAGTAGAACATTAAACAGGGTATAGGCCTTTCTAAATGTGAGATCCTGTGTGACTGCAGAGGTTGGATCCATGTAGCTGACCCTAAACTGAGAGGATGACCTAAATTATCCCCATGATACAAATGACAAAATTGCAGAATAGAGGTGTTAACTGGCTTCCATAAGTTTGTGAAGCTGAAGTCATGAAGCTAGAGAGGAAAGGCTTTCTAATTCCAAAGCCTGTCTATACTAAAACTTCCAAACACCATTCCACATGATAAAATAAGTTGAGGAAAGTAGAGAGGACATAGGGAGAAAAAGAAGGTGGGAAAATAGCTCTGAACCTCTTTGGTACAGTTGAACATTTTGAGAACTGGCCTTGCATTTGACAGCCACTTGTGAAGGACCTTGGGTGACTTACTAAGGAATATGAAGTATTCTACTCTAGATCAACATTCTTGATGTATGCATCATCTATATCAGAATTATTTAGGGTACCTGTTAAAAATCAGATTTCTGAGGGCTCAAATACATATACAAGACCAGAACCCCAGGGATCTGTCCTCAGAACATGTATATTTAACACACCTCCTGAGAGATAATAGGTAGTTGTCAAATCTGGACTCAAAATCAGCCCCAGTGTCTACAACCAGAGCTCTACATCACAGAATCAACCTCATTCTAGTTCATGTAAGGAACCCAGAGTGCAGAAAACAGTAAGGACCATGACACTTTTAGGCACGGTTCATATTTCAAATACTGAAAATAAAAGTAGATGTTGAGGAGAAAGCAAACCCGTGGGAAAATAAAGGAAAGAAATAAACCAATACAAGAGAATTCAAAATTTCCTGAGATAGTATCTGGTCAAAGATCACAATAGGATAACCAGGCTTTAGTATAAGACTCAGATACAAGTGAAAGGAACAAAATTCTACTAAAACTGATGTCAGCAGGGGCAAAATTTGACCCACTGAAGATTGCAGAATTTCCTCTACAACAAGGTTTCAAGCACTAAATAATTCTTTCATAATTTTCTTCAAGACATTCATTTTACATTCAATATTCTCATAATGGAAAATAAAAGTAGAGAAGGAAAAACAAAATCAAGTAAGAAAATAAAATCACAATAGAATCTTTTGCTTCGTTGCTACAGAACATTTTGCTTTATCACTATGCCTGCCTTTGGAGGTTCCCTCACTCACTGGAGAGAACACAGGGGAACATGTTTTTCTGCCCAATGTGGAATCAAACACTCAGCCTCTCCTCTGAGAGGCTTTGTTGGCAGTCACACATGGATCCGCTCCAGGACGGCAGATTTCAGGCCCCTGGAGAGATGTGAGATTGCAAAGGGCAGGGAAGATTGGCAAAAATATTGACTTTGATATTTCATCACTTCACATTTCCAAAGAGTAGAAATGCACTGACAACTGCACCTTTCTAATCAGATGCTACCAGAGGTCCCCAGCATAGCACACACACTAGAGACTGCAATACCAACAAAGCCCCAAATGCAATGATTTGTATTAGAGCAAAGTCATCAGCAGCATTTCTGCTTCTCTCTCTGCTTGATTTCTCTGTTCATCTGTTTGGGCAGGATTTTACAGCTTCCTATTATGGGCCATCTCAACTTCTGGCTGTTTTCAGATGCTCTTTTGACCTCAGTCATCCTTCTAGGGTATATATAGCTTCCCTGACTCTTAGGATCGGAATGGTAACAAGCAGCACCCCAACTTCTTTTCCCACCACTTGTTTTGCTATTAGAGAATTCACCTGAGCAGAAACAGTGACTATTACTCAGTGCTTGGGAGGATGTATTTATCTGGGACAACCATCAGCTTATGTGAGGTTGTATATTCCAAGGGAAGAGGGCTGTGAATCATGAGGAAAAGGGTATTTGAAGGAACAGTTGGAGGAAACCAAAATCAATTTTCCACTACTTCATATTGTTTTAAAAGAATATAAAATTTTGAGAGAGTTTGATTCATAAAATACTATAGCTGATAAATTGAAGAATAAACATCTTATTCTACTAAAAAGTTATTTTTCCGATAAGATATGAAAGAACAATGTAATTTTTATCTAATCATTTTCTTTAAGATTTTATTTTTTAAGTAATTACTACACCCAATGTGCGCCTTGAACTCACAACCCTGAGATCAAAAGCTCCATACTCCACTGACTGACCAGCCAGGCAGCCCTAATCCTTTTTTTTTTTTTTTTTTTTTTTTTAAAGATTTTACTTATTTATTTGACAGAGATCACAAGTAGGCAGAGAGGCAGGCAGAGAGAGAGAGAGGAAGGGAAGTGGGCTCTCCACCTAGCAGGGAGCCCGATGCGGGGCTCGATCCCAGGACCCTAGGATCATGCCCTGAGTGGAAGGCAGAGGCTTTAACCCACTGAGCCACCCAGGAGCCCCCTAATCCTTTTTTAAATAAGTGCTCTTTCCTGTTTTTGGTTAGGTATTATAAAAGCTTCCTTTTTTATTTTATTTTTTTTAAAGATTTTATTTATTTATTTGACAGAGAGAGATCACAAGTAGGCAGAGAGGCAGGCAGAGAGAGAGAGGAGGAAGCAGGCTCCCTGCTGAGCAGAGAGCCCGATGCGGGACTCGATCCCAGGACCCTGAGATCATGACCTGAGCCGAAGGCAGCAGCTTAACCCACTGAGCCACCCAGGCACCCCAAAGCTTCCTTTTATAATTGTAGCTTATGCCACCAATAATTTCTGTAACTACCCTTCTATGATGTGTGCCTATGATCCTATACACCTCTCAAAATCCAGACCTATTGTCATCTCTCCTCTGAAGCTGTCCCTAATCCCCGTACGCTGAGTTACTCAGCCCCTTCCTTGCACATCCCACTGTTGGGCCCTTACTACACCTTATTACAATATGTGTCTGAACATCTGCCTTTCATAGAGGAAGCTTAAAATTGTGTTTATTTTATATTTTGACCTCCTATAAAAAGACTGTAGGCTTTGTCTTGGCACATATTAAGTGTTTAATGTTTTGTTGCTATTTTTTCACTAGAAATATGACTCTTGGTTAGAATTAAAATGGCATGCCTTGGCTTTGACAGTTTGCTCTGCTGACATTTTTCCAAACAGCATCCCAAACTACTTATTCCTCATTTAAGCATTACTTCTAACTGCATTTTCTCCTTCCACACCAAAATCATTCTTTCTTGGGATCTGTTTTCCTGCCTGATCCTTACTAATAAATGAGAATAGAAATTTTACTTAATTCTTGGTATTGTTATAAAACCAAAAGGAGATAATGCTTTTGTTTAATACATGTCTGGCACATGCTAAGTCCTCAGTATGCTTTCCTAATATGTATGGAATAAACATTCAACCATGATATTAATTATAAGCATTATTTGGGATATTCATCCCATCCCTTAAACCTTCTCTGGCCCTGAAACCACCCATCACCTTAGAGCTATTTCTAACTTCCAGCTAATTAGGAAAGTAGGATTAGGGTCCTGTCTTTTGATGAACTCCTTTAAATCTGTTTCTTGGGAAATGGTGAAACTTGGGAATGGTGGAAGTAGGTGACCCAGGTTGTCACTTCTTGAGTCAAACCACAACAATTACAGTGACTTAATCTATTGGTTTATAGTGCTCTTGTCACACCTGCCTTTACCATGATTAGTAATCCAAGGCTGCTTCGCGCGCGCACACACACACACGCACACACGCACACATACACACACACACACACTACAATAATGAGGAAAGGGAGACAAAATCAGACACAAAAGAATGTTAACAGTCTATTTATGTACAATATATTTTCTTTTATAAAACTCTCTAAATTCATTCTTACCTAAATTTCACAAAAGCAAAAGACAACAAACAAACAGACTGGTCAAATTACTAAAAAAGTACTTTATGAGTGACATTTGTTAGGAAAGCTTATCTCCATCATAGGAGAAGAGGAAATGGGAAGCAAGGATCTATTTCATTTCTAAGGCCCTGACACCTGCCATCAGAGATGGCACTGGGTGCAGCACTCCTTGGCTCATCTGCTTCACCTTACCATGAATCCCAAGAAAACACTAGCTCTGGAGCAAGCCCCAGAAGAATGTGTCAAAGTACATGTGGGGATTAATGGTTTGGGTTGGTGATATTATGGAGTTGAACTTGTTAAACCTCTGGTAACCAGACACTTAGGGCATTCACTAAACTGTGCTAAGTCACTCTGTGTGTTCTCTTGATCATCCCTTCCTCTACAGTTTCTCCAAATTCATCTCAGACCCACATGGTTAATGTCTATTTCCATCTTCCAGTTATTAAAATTTGTTCTTCAAGCCTGATCTGGAAAGAATTTGGAGATGCCAATCCCACAGAAGTGATACTCTCAGGTCAACCTGCATTTGAACAAGGAATAGTGATGGTGGGATCTCAGAGGTAGCAACTGGCTATAAAGGAGCATTTTCAAACAAGGAAGCTATCTAGGATCCATCAGTTCATACCTCATCAGCTGATCTTCCTGGTGTGTGTAGTTGCTGGGACAAGAGTACATGGTCTTCCTAGTGTGTGCAGTTCCTGAGGCAAGTGTACAGCTGGAGAAACATGTAACATATGTTTAAATATTTACATTTTTATAAGTTAACCAATAAACTATTATATTTGATCTTCCTACTTTAAAATACATACTTTCATAACAACGTGGAAGGGCACATTTGAATTTGGAATTCTTTGGCTCTTCAGTGTACTGGACCAGAAGCATGGTAGTGTGGAAAAAGCTGACTATTCCTTTCTCTTCCTATCACTGGCTCTGTCCAGCAATGCAGGTATACACACATATGATCACTTGAGACTGCATATCTAGATCTATCTATACCTGTTGTAAAGAGTTTCCTTTTGGCTAACCCTTGACCCTAAGAATGAGTATACTGGCCACTTGTTCAGAGGTGAGACTTAGCAAAAGGCCTGCACAGCCCTTATAAAGGAGTGTGGGGCTGGTTTGGCAGAGAATGCCAAAGTCCCAGATACATAGAGCATGGTCTAGAAGAGGAATAAGGGCTCTAAGTAAGCACATTTATAGAGCTTCATGGGCACCTCCCACTGTGCAGAGGCACAGGAGAGAGGAGGGTCCAAAAGATCCTCTCTAAAGCCAGGTCCAGGCTTATGGTTCCTCCTGCCTGAGGCTAATGTGTCACTGTTCATCCACACTTGCTGATCAGCTGGTATCAAGAGCAAGTTTCATGTGTGGTTCAGGATTAAGAAGATATGGTAGTTATTTTGAGAGTCTAAAGATTAAGTTATACCAAACTTGAATGAAATATTGATGTGATGAGATGTTCTTTTCATCTACCAGCTCTAAATCTCATCCATGTTTTAGAGAGTGAGACCCAAAAGGTTGGGGAAGAATTCAAGAGTCTCTCAAAGACTCTACTGGGGGAATTTAGAAGCAACATTGACTGCTGGAGAGGGAGAAAAATATGTTCATGGTCTTCAGGGAAGGTGGCACTTCTGCAACAGATGGGCCGACTGAATTTTTTTTTAATGATGATTTTATGCCTTTGGCAGAAGTTTTCCATGTAATTTAGGAAAGAGGGAAAACAACATAAAGACAATTGATGCTGTTCTATAAGACTGGGGAAAGGATATCAAAAATGAGAGTTGTCAGTGGTACTAGGCTGAAAACATAACATATTTGTGAGCATTTTATGAAAAGACTTGCCTTGGAAATTGGCGGAATGAAGCCAGTTTTCAATTACACATTGTATTGGGTCAACTGTAGTATCTGAAGTTCACTGAAAAGAAAGGATCAGCAAAATAAGGGAAACCAATATCTTTTATTAGCTCTCTCACTTCTCTGCCTTATTTTACTACTTTAACTTCCTGTTGATTGTTTTCCCTGCAACCTAAATCTACACTTTTCTATCCATCCTCTCAAAGACCTTTCTAAATTTGAGTTTGAATGTGTAATCTTTAAGCACCTCTTGCTGCTCCTTGCATTTGAATTTCATACTCCTTAAAGCAACTTGGAAAATGACCCCCAGTCTCTAGCCTTAATCAATTTTTTTTCTAGCATTATTTCCCGTTTCCCCTAAATAGTCCCTGGAAAGTTTCCCTCTAACATGATGCTCTTTTACATCTCATGCCTCTGCATATTCTATTCCTTCTACCTGGACCACCTCTTTTTGCCACACTTGCTCTTGGTGAACTCCTATTTGTCTATTAATTCTTATTTTTAAAAATTTGCTTGAATATTTTACAACTCTCCAAGGGAGAGTTAGTTACTTCTTTCTCTGAGTTTGCCCACACTTTGGGCACATCCCCAGTAGGCAGTGTCCTTGTTATATAGGTCTGCTGGCTCACCTTCAGTTTTTCTTTTCTTTTCTTTCCCTTTTTTTAAGATTTTGTTTATTTGACAGAGAGAGAGAGTGAGAGAGGAAACACAAGCAGGGGAAGAGGGGGAGGGAGAAGCAGACTCTCCACTGAGCGGGGAACCTGATGAGAGTCTCATCCCAGGATCCTGAGATCATGACCTGAGCTGAAGGCAGACACTTAAAGACTGAGCCACCCAGGTGCCCCTTCAACATTTCTTCTAAGCCAGCTACTTTCCTTTAAATTTCAAAGGTCTGCTAAAGTTATATAAGGACAAGAAAATAACATCTAGCAGAAGAAAACCTCATCTCTTTCTTGTCACTTTTTTTTTTTTTTTAAGAGTACAGATTTTTTTCCTCCTTCAGAAACTTCTCAACAGAGCTACCTATTAGGTCATATGCACAACCCTAAACCAATCACTGGCAACTGTAATGAAATTACCATGCTTAAAGAACTTGGGATAGTGTTATCTTCCCTGAGGGGCAGGTATTTGCACAAAAGCGGCATTTTTCTGAGAAAGCAGGAGAGGAAAATAAGCATTGGGATTGGCAGCAAAAGTATGTGTTCCAGAAGTGAAGTGGCTTGATCCATATACAATTCACTAGTTTTGTAGCCTGTCATACACAGGTATTGTCATTATAAAACAAAAAAATTAAAACAAAGCACAGCAAAACAAAAATTACTGGAGGATTCCTTAGTGAGAAGATGAGCACTTCTTCCCAGAAGAACTTGTCTTCCAAGTTGTGATCTGAGCTCTGAAACATCATCTAATATTTACTGTTGTTTTTTCCTCCTGTAACAACAGGAAATTCCTGAGGCCATGGTTTGGACCTGACCACTTGAATCTTGTGATTACTCTTATAGAATAACTTAAAATCTTTGTTTTCTGGTTTTCTATTAGTGATAAAAGCCCAAAGAAGGATAATTCAACTCAAGAAAAAGACAAATATTTCAATAAGTTGGAAATTGAAACTTCATGTTAGTCATCTCAAAACACTTTAATTTCATAGAAACAGGTTTTTTTTAAAGGGCTATAGTGCTATGCAGAAATGGATTTTGGTGCCAGATTAATTTGGAACTTACTGAAACCCATATGGAGGTTCTTATATAACGATGATCAATAATGAAAATTAATAGCAGTCTACTGCTACATTCAAAGGCAAGACCTACACAGGCCTTGGATTCCTGATGACCAAGTGTTTCACACCATTGGACAAAAACTTCTGGCCAACTGGAGTTCTGGACTGAGACAAAAGACTATAATATGCCCTGGCAAAAATAATACCAGCTAAGGTGTTTTGGCACTCATTATAAATGACAAATATTTCTTTCATTGTATCTAATTATTACTATTATTGTCCACATGTGTTTGCATGGGTTCTAATTATTCTCTTTTTTACGACACAAAAGATGTATTGGTAGCTAGATTTACTATGTAGTTCATAGCTTATAGATGATCTGGTAACATCTGGGTGGGATTATGACGGAATTAGAGGAGAAACATACAACATATGGAGACTGTGGATTCCAACACAAACAGCATTTAAAGGAGCCTGTGATATTCCCTGTGGATAAAGTAAACCAAGATGTCTTTGAATTGCATCCCTGCTGGAAGGCAATGATTGCATTTACGTTTGTTCTCATGGATCATGTTAGACAGGAGCATCCTTGAATCTGTGTATGTACCAAGATGGCAGCCAATGGCATGAAGGGTGGAATGTCTCTACATTACCACTCTAGAGAATCAGTGAGCTTGACGGCTGGGAGACCAGAACAGCAAATGCAAGATGGAGCTATCTGAGGCAAATTAGCACCTGTGGCCAGCCAAACTATGCCTGGTATCTCTTTCTTTATGAACTTACCCTATCCACAGACTAGTGCTTGGGAAATAGGTACTGAAGTGTTCTCTAGGCAGAAATGCTATTGACTGAATCAGGATCAGATCCCGCTGTGAGTCAAAGGGAATTAGGCAGATACTACATGATGAACAATAGTGTATTCAGTCATAAACGACTCTGTCAAATAAGGTTAATAGTTTCCAAATAGGCCAGCCAGACTAACTTGTTCTGTAATTTGGACTGAAGTATGGAGAATTTTGAAAAGTGAGGAAATGGACACAAATAAAACAGAAATGAATACACAAAGAGAAAAGTAAAGTTCCAATGCTCAGCTTGCCTCAGGGATGGGAGTTGTGTTGGAGCTAAGATCAAGAATGGATTGGTAATCAGAGACTTCATTTATTTACCTTCTCTAGTAAATAAAAACAAAGAGATATACAGGACAGTGAATTTACATTTTGAGGGGGCTAAATTTAAAAAAAAAAAAAAAAGGAAAGCTCTGCAAATAATGCCTTGAATAAAAATGGTCACATTAGAACAGCTATATTAAATTGTGCATATCAAAATGCCCTGGATGATACTTGATTCCATAGTTTATCAAGAGACTGCTTGGGATAAGTAACTGAATCTAGGACAAAATACAAAAATTGGAGAGATACTGACCCTTCATTTAAAGGACATATATACTTATGTATATCTGTTTGTGTGTATGCTTATGTACACGATTATATTTTTCTCATTTAGTGAGTAGCTTTGGAGAGAAAACTATTTGTTCTCATAACGTGCTGCCAGTTTTAGGGGATATACAAAGAGAGATTATGTCCTCTGACCTCTTAAGGTTGTCTGGATCACACATATCACAAAGAAAATCAAGGCAAAACTAGACCAGTGCATGGATATGAAAGTCATCAAATTATATAATCAGAGATGCTTAGATTTAGAAGGAAATGTAGAGGTCATATCAGTAGATATACATGGAATGAATAATTGGTCTAATGCGTGAAAGATCAAATGAATCTAATAAAAGCCCTACTGAATTGCCTACTATATTGCCTTGAATTGTCATTTACTTTTCATGTATATTAATTAACACATCTGTACCACTTGCTCAGTGTTTGCATCATGCCTTGTGTATGGGACATAGTTAAGAAGTCCTTGGTACATCTTTATTGAATTTATACTGTCAGAAGATATCTGTGCTAAATGGAGAGGAACAGATATTCATCTTGTTTTCATCAATCAATCAAAAAAGACTTGTTGAATATTTGGTGAACAGTAAACATGCAAGATAGTATAGGATAAAATGCATTTCACGAATAGACGCCAAGGGAATTCAGAAAAACAAATCCGTAAATTCAGAAAAATTATCTAGAGAATGGTTGATTCTCTATCGATAGAGATTTCTTATGGATAGCTATTTTTGTTATCAATAAGTTTCTTCTCCTATAGACAAAAAAAAAAGTATTTCCACAAAACAAAGTATTTCTTTCTAATTTCACTGACTTCAATATCTTTCTCTTAATATTCCCCTTCCTAAAACACCATATCTAACTTGAATACAGATGAAAATTATTTGTTCATCATATTCCTTCCTATGGATTCCATGTCACTTCTCTCTCTCTCTCCTTTTTTTTTTTTTTTCACCCTGTCCCTCTGACTCTTTCTCCTTTAGCTCCCTCCATAGGGATGGCTTAAAATTCTTTTACCTGTGTTACTCTACCCAAACTCCCTGAGGTCAAGAACTGTTTTTTTGGTTTTTGTTTTTTCATTCTTGGGTCCTCTAGCTCATTTAGGAGCTTGATGTGTATATTTTAGTAAAATATAGGGAAGGACTATGTTTTTACTCTTCATCTCCTTCGTGAGCTCCAGACTTGATGTGTGGACCAATGTTTAGCATGGACATCATCAGGCTTCTCTATCAAGATTCCCCAAACCCAAAATTCATCTTTCATTCAAAACAAATCCATACAATTTCCATCACTGTATGTACCCTGATAGTGGAGTCTCTGGATTGTTGATACTTCTGACCAGAGACCCAGAACATCAGACTAGAATCATCTGAAGAGGACTCCTAGTGACCTATCATAACACCACAGAGTTTTCTAAAAGGAGACCTAACAATGGGTATCCTCTTTAGAGTCAGTATATTTTTATGATCTTATGTTCTCTCCACTTCATAAGTGACTTCTGAAAATTGTTCTTACAAAATACTCCATAAACTTTTTGAAGTCAAAATCTATTGCAACTTAATGTAGTTTTTACTGACCTGGAATTGAAAATCATTTAAAAATCATTTGAAGAATTCAACATTTCAAGCAAGTAATCATACACTATTTTTCTGATATGGCACAGAACATCAGAAAATATTTTTGAACAAAAGTTTGAATTTTTTGGCCCCAAGAAGAGAAAACACCCCAGAAACAAGTAAGATGTGTCACAATAATCCATGATTTACAATCCCTTTCCTGGATCGTCTGTTGCCCTTAGCAATCCCTAAAGCAGAAACAAACAAAACAAATCCTTTCAGCATATCTTCATGAAACTGTCTGGGATGTGACAAAACTTTGAGAAACAGTTTTGTGATAATGGTTTTGCACTTTATTGGTACTTCTCCAGAGGAGGTGGTGAATGGCTGCTTTCAAATACATAGAGCTATCAAAGGCTAAAGTCAATAAAAACCTCTATAGAATAATTGGGGAAGGAAGAAAAAGGGGAAAAAAAGAGCATCAAAGGAATGAAAAGGAAAGAAGGACCTATAAATATAAAAATCTAAGGAGTATATTTTGGGAGAATAGATGATGCAAAACAAAATTGGGAATAGTTATTGGAGGACCAAGGAAGGCAAATAAAACAATGAGATATATGATGCCTGTCCTCCTGCCTCAAGTTTAGCTCATCAAACAGTTTTTCATTCCATTTCGTATATATGAGTTTCATCTGACTACTGCCAACAGAAAATGCTTTGATTTTCTGACTTTTTTTCACTGTCAAAGGAAATAACAGATTGATAAGATTCAAAAGCAAGTAATATAGCATCCTCTTCAAGAATGAGAAAAAGTACAAATTGAGTTGTGTTAATGACTAGATCTATTTTTCATATTCTTGAAAATAATAATATCACCGATGATAATAAAGTACAGTATTATGTTAAAAAAAACTTGTCTGGGAGCCAGAATGTCAGAATTTATTGAAAAAATTGTACTTAATTTTACTGATTCAAATACCATGGACTATACCATGCAATTAAAAGAACTTGGAACTAATCTTCCAGCTCTGGGAATACCTGAGTGACAAATTACCAAAGAATATCCCAGAGAATTATCTTTGATATACAAATGCACACATAGGTAGGAGAAACCCACTACCTGGAAAGAATAACTCAAATGAAGTGAGAGGTTAAGTTATCAAATCAGAAAAGTCAAGGAGCCTGTCTAGGATCTTCAAAGCAGGATGGCTTACTATGGACAGGCTAGAAGATGCCAGCCAATGTGGGCACATAGCCACTCAGAGACATGGCCAGGACTCCAGTTAAAAATTTTAGAAGCCTAGAATCACAGAAGGGTAAAAGAGCCTATATAAATGCCAAACACAGTGATTCTGACCTCTTCAAGGGATCAGAAGAAAATAATCATGAACCACAAAAAGTGAATGCATTGGGAACAGAGGATAGAAACAATTTGACAGTCTAAAGAGATCAGGTGAGCTGGAGATCTAGGAGTAGAATTTTAACAGAAATAGAAATTGATGATTCAATCTTCAGGTTCATTTTTTGGCTCTGGCATCAACCAGTTCAGTGACTTTGAACAAGTTCTATAACCTTCTAGTATTCAGTTTACTCATCACTAACATAAGAGGACAGGACTAAATGTTTTCAAAGTACTGCCCTACTCAGAGACACTATTATTTTCTATTCATGATAGTGTTTGCAATTATATGGTGTTCTGCACCTCCAAAATGTATTTATGTATTAGTGTTTGTTCTTTGAAACAGTCCTGTGTGGTAGCTCATATAGAAAACACTATAGCTCATTTTAAAGATAAGAAAATGAAGGCTTAGAAAGGTAAGATGACTTTCTCAAGGTTGCCTAGCTAATTAGGATCAGAGCAAAGACTAGAAATGTTGGTCTGCTATACTTGTAACTACTTCACATTATACCTTTCAGCAAAACTGTTAAATCTTTGTATAAGGAAAACAATTTTCTAACTTGCATTTTCTTCAATCGCCTTATGTCAACAGGGGTTAAGAACTTCCTGAGAAAGAATAGGGGAAAAAAAAAAAAGGTCAGGATTGGAAAAAAAGAGAGAGCCTGTACATTTGTGTATTGAAAGAAAATGTAAACAAAGTTAAACAAGCAATTTAGCAAATTTACTCTGAGAACAGGCTATGTGCAAGGTCCTGTGTTGGGTGCTGTGGGAGATACAAAGGTTTTCAAAAGGCAACATACTTGCCCAGATAGGGTTTCTGTGATCTAGTAGAAATATCAGACATGTCTAAAGGGAATCCTTTTATAAAGCATGGAACATGATGAATGGCTTAAGATATATGTTGCTCAGAAATTTCAGAAAAGGTTTAAATAAAGTCCAGTTACAGACAAGTCAGGGGAAATATGAAAACTTGGTATTTGAATTTGGAAATACAGAGGAACATCTTGAGAACATCTGAAGATTAGAAATCTGACAAACTAAAGCAATGCATGTTGGTTAGGGTAGGAAACTAGGAATTAGTTAAAAAATATATATATAGTTTAGTTGACAGCTAATTATCCAGTGGTGGCCACATAAGAACGCATCCCATCACATCACTCCCATCTTTCCTGGTCTCCCTTCCTCTATTCTTCACCTTTATTCTTTGTCTTAAGTTCTGCTTTCAGTGGACCCAAGATAAGATAATAACCTGTGTTTAATGATCTGGAACATCATAAAGGAAAAAGTGTGAGAGTGAAATGTTTAGTGAAATAAGGTATACTCCACTATAAAAGATTCTCAAAGAATTCTTGTATTAATATAAAATATTATGGGTTCGTAGAACTAGGTAAATCCATCAGGATAAGTATAATTTTTCCTCAGTTGATAAAGTGTAGGGAAGTCTCATCAACACTGTAGATGAGTTAGGCATGCATAAACGTGTTAACAAACCTGTGTAAAACAAGTTGTGAACCTAAATGTGACATAAGAAAAATACATGACGAGCATAGCATAGTTATTCTTATGTTAATGTATATATATTTTGATTTTAAAGAAATAATTGAATGAAATAGAAATATTGCAATGTGGGAATGCACTGGAATTGATATGTTGATTTTATTATCCGACATGTATTGAAAAGAACAGTGAATTGGGGTCAGCAGTCTTAGCTTCAGATTCCAGCACTGTCAAGATTTAGCTCTTTAAACTGGAATGAGTCATTTCACTTTCTGGACCTCAGTCAAATGAACAAGTTGGAGGAGTCACAATTTGCAAATTATGTGCTATGGAGCAAGAGTCCAAAAGATGATCTTTGAAAAAAAAGTTCTCTTGTAAAATATATTGAAAAAACACTTACACGTCATCTCCAATTTGCAGATTCTTAAGACATAATGCATGTTAAAAGCTCAGAAAAGCCCTATAGTAAAGAAATCTTTTGAATTCCATCATAGCATTTTCCAAATGTAACATATTTTGAAATTTCTCATTCCGTTTGCATATGAATATCTTACTGACATAGTTTTCCATGGAGCTAATTTTTGGAAATGCAGGAATATGAGATTTAAAAATCCTGGGATTCTATAATTAATTAAAAATAAATAAATGAAATCCTCTGATTCTAATGAATCATGATCTCATTATAAGGATTGAACTGGAATTTGAAATCCCATACACCCTCCTTTACCCAGAGCCAAAGAAAGTAGACAGACTTAAGCAGGGAGCCCCTGAGATATTGAGGGCTTGGGAAGAAAGAAACAAAAGTGTGACTCCTCCTGTGGAAGAGGTGAAATCAAGTTTTGATTGACCAAAAGACTTGAAGTATGCTAGGGCGTCCCAGATATAAACTTGAAAAAGATCTAGTGATGCATTTTCTAATCATGTAGAACGGGGTTCTTCCACTTCAGCAGTGTTGACATTTGGGGCTAGATATTTCCTTGTTGCAGGGAGGTGGGCCTGTGCATTTTGAGATACTTATTGGCATCTCTGGCCACTACCCACAAGAAGTTGTAGCAATGAGGAGGCAAACTGGAGGAAATTCCCATGTCCCTCCTGTGGGTATGAAGAAAATTCACAATAGATATCAGGGGGAGATGGGAAGGTGGGAAGTGGGAGAGGTGAAATGGGGAGTGAGAGGAAAGGGTTAAGGACAAGAGAAGAGCAAGAGATGAAGGAACAAAAGGTGCTGGGAAGCAAAGGAAGATAGAGGAGGAAAGGAAAGATGCTTGTAATCATTTCAACTCTGTAGTGGAGGAGTTGAAGGATAAGGCTATCTGAGGCCCTTTCTAGCTCATCTACAGGCAGTGTGAGCTTTGAAGACAGTAAGACCTGATTTTATTCATAGTTCTGTATCTTTTGTGTCATCTTAAGTAGTTCAGTTAACCTGAGCTTCTGTTTCTTGTCTGTAAAATGTGGGTTACGGGTGTTGTAGGTTTGTTTTATGAACTAGAGAGAATGCATGTGATGAGCTTAGCACCTTGCTAAGAATTTAATAAATGGTAGCTGCTTTTATTATTGCTATTTTTCCTTGGGACTTAATCATGTGCTATCTTTTTTGTCAATTAACTTCATATGTCTCTTGTTCTTACTATTATGTTTCATTAGCCAGTCTGTACTAGATTACGTGGCCATAATAAACAACTTCAAAATCTCAGAGGCTTAAATGATACCCTACTTCATTTTTATTTTAAGTCAGTGAAGTCCCTGCTCTCTCATTCATCCTTGCTCACAGACCCAGGCTGACGGAGTCTCCATTATCTGGGAGGTCAGTGAGTACCACCGTAGCAGGGGAATCTTGTGGCAGCTTTTAAATACTTCCCCAAATAGTAACACACGTCACTGATGCTCACATTTCTGTGGCTAAAGCTAGACACATTCCATGTGGCCAACTCCAAGGCAGTAGTGAATGCAACTCTGGCATATGCTCAAAAAAGGGGACATTATGAAAACTAGCAAAAACATCGTACCTCTCCGACCAAGTCTCCTCATTGATGAAACAGGGAAATCAGAGCACCCATCTCATAGACTTGTTAAAAACATTACAGTGATTAATACAGGTAGAATGTTTAGAACAATGGCTAGCATATGGTAACCATGCAATCATTGCTAGATATTGAGATCTATTGTTATTGGAAACCCTTACAAGACCCGAGCATGGTTTGTGCTCCCTTGACACCCCATCAGCATTCTAGTTATTCAATAAGTACTTGTTGAATTGAATTGAATAGTGTTCCAGCAACATGGCTAGGACCACCCTCCAGCTGGTAGACCAACCACATGTAGGTTTATCAGTACCATTTCCCTGCCAAACACTAACAGACTTGGCTAAGCATCCCTCAGCTGTGAGTCTCCATTTTAACCATGGAATTGACCTTAACATTAATGTTCCAGCCACATAAAACATGTTGTGAAGTGCACAGCAGCAGGTGTAGTTGACTGCTAGATGACATCATACTATGTGCATGCAGTGTGCTCCACCATAATGCCTTTCTTAAACACATCCCAACACTCAGCACACAGGCTATCAGTGATACACTTTAATGACCCTTTCAAAAGAAAAATAAAAAGATACACAGGCTTTAAAAACAAGGGCCTGCATACTGGTATACAAAAAATATTTTTTGATTTGAGCTTAGTAAAGGGTCCCTACCTATCTAAAGCCTAATGGAATTCTGTTTCTTTGCATTACTTGCACAATTAAATATAAGACCCCAGGGGGCAAATGAACTAGAAAAAAAATGTAACTGAGTTCTAGTGTTCTCTATGCCACCCTCATGAGAAATCCTGAGCATTCGTCTTAATTTTTCTGGTTATTAGTTGATGTACTTATCAAATAGGAAAAAATAGTGTTTGCAGGATCTCCTTCTAAAAGCTGATAAAAGAGGGCGCCTGGGTGGCTCAGTGGGTTAAAGCCACTGCCTTCGGCTCAGGTCATGTTCTCAGGGTCCTGGGATCGAGTCCCACATCGGGCTCTCTGCTCAGCAGGGAGCCTGCTTCCTCCTCTCTCTCTCTCTCACTCTCTCTGCCTGCCTCTCCATCTACTTGTGATCTCTCTCTGTCAAATAAATAAATAAAATCTTTAAAAATAAATAAATAAAATAAAAGCTGATAAAAGAAATTGGGAGAATAAAAAATGCCAAAAGTCTATGAATAGGTAAAAATTATTATAAAATAACAGGAACTATCAGTACAAATATTTTATTTTGCTTTTTAGTATCCTCTTTATTTCTTGACTTTTCCATGTTCGATCTTAGTCAATATTCTCCTGTTGGGTTACTCACTGTTCCCTTTAAGTCATGGGTAATGAGTAGCAAGTTAAAGCAGAAAAAGAGCAAGTTGAACTCAGCCATGTTCTGGGCAGATGCTCTTCATGAGTTTGTGCTGAACCCTGAGATCTTGATAATAACAGAGAGGAACATTTCGATCCATTTAGATTTCTCTAACCTGGAATTTGGAAAGATGATAAAAAAAAAATTGACTGAGAACAACTAAACTCAACAGCTAAATGGAGAACTAAGTTGGGTGTATGGGGCACTGAGAAGTATGTGCATTTAAATGCAGAGGCTCTGCAGAGGGGCTCTGGGATAGAAACTAGTTATGCTTTACAGGCAACTTTCATGTAAAATTCCCATTTAGAACAATAAACTTGTGGAAGTGGCAGATACAACAATATTCCTTATTGAGGATCTTGTCCATTTGCTGTTTTTTTTTGGGGGGGGGGGTTCTTCTTTCTTATCTAATAAAGGAAGGAAAAAAAGGAGAAAAGAAAAGAGGGAAAGACAAAATAAGAAAGATTCAAGAACATTGATTAAAGGCCTACTTAGTTTCAAGCAAGAGGTCAAATAATTTCCACATCATGCATTTAATCACCTGACAATACTGGAAGAACCATGATTATTCCCATTTACCAGATGAAATACATGGTTAACGGGTTAACCATTTTAGCTTGTATGGCTATCAAGGATCAGGTGTCGATCTGATTTCAGACTGTCATTGGTTAATTTGTTGATACATTAACAACATGAATGATGCTGAATTGCGCTGTTCAATATGGTAATCACTCAGGTGGTCATTTAAATTTGAGCTAGTTAAAATTGAGTAAAATTGAGAATGCAGTCTCACAGTTGCTTTAGCCACATTTCAAGGGCTCAATCACTACATGGGCTGAGGGGCTACTATCATGGATGGTGCAAATTTAGAACATTTCTATCATTGCAAAAAATTCCATTGGCCATAGCTGGTTTAGAATGTAAGCTTTTCATGGGTCAGAAATAATCTATTTCTGTTAGTTTTTTAGAGGCTTATTATTGCACCTGCATTGTGATTTCTGACTCTTCTTTGAGGAAAATATTTTACTAGACAGAAAAATGCCAATCAATCTTTGATTATTTAACACAGAGGAAAATAAATTCCATGAGGTTCAAGTCTAAATTCTCTGTAGACCTCTGCAAAGTGATTGGTGAAATTTATGGGCACAGCTGGTTTGCAGTTGTAAAACCCTATATTTTTTAATGCAAAATGGCATCTGTGCCTGCTAATTGGATACTTAGGCATACACACAATAAATTGCCTGGGAATTAGAAAGGTGTATTTCTTAAGTCCTGCCCACATCTTGCCATTTTGAGAATCATTGCTGGGATTCATTTTTCCTCCTTGTTATTCTTGTAGAGGAGGTGGAAAAAAAGCCTCCTCCTTGTAATAAATATTGCCCGTTGGGAATTCATCCTTCCTCCTCCTAATCCAGCTTTAATCCTTTCAAGCTCTGAACCACTGTCTGTTGTGGTAGCTGCCATTCTAAATAAGTTTGAGCTCTGTGATCATTGCCACCTGTCTGGTGAGAAAGGAAAAATCAAACTTGTAAATTCTCCAGGCAACCCTGTCTTAGGAGTTGGATTCGAATGTTACACAGAGGCCATGGAAAAACAGTCGAGATAAAGCCTTGCCTAGCTGTGTTTGAACACGTGAGCTCTTTGCTGGTATTCTCAAGTTTGCAATGCTATGGCAACAATAGAATCTAGGCATATTCTGTTACAAGTTTCATGCAAAAGTTTATTAAATTTGCTCTCATAATTATTGTAAGCCCTAGAAAAGATGACTTGAGCTCCGGAGCCTATACGTCTCCCACCTGAGCAGATTGCTTTATCATTCTTCCGTGCACTGGTAATTTCCATTAGAAAGCTTGCTAACCTGGTATTGACAATTACAAGCCATAATCAGAAGGTGAAAAAGGCTCACCCACTCTGATCTGTGGTAAAGCCGATACCAGCTATCTGGGAAGAAAAGAAACACAAGAAAGTAAACACCGAACTGCTGGTATATCTGCCCTTTTTATGTGAGCACGGCAAAGTGTGAAACATGAATGCAGAGAAAGAGAATGATTTTCAGAGATTTAATCCCTTTAGAATAGAAAGCTTTGGTTGCCTTTTAAGGAGCCTTTTCACCTCAAGGTCACAGCTCGAATCTCATCTGGATTTATGTACAGTATTCGCATTCAATTATTTTTGCACTCTTTCTGCAGTATTGGCTCCTTGCATTGCATATATTGTTTATGCCCATTGGGCCTTTTGCACATTTGTCCTGCTCATTCTTGTCTGGTTAATATGCCTTGATCTTTTAAATTGGCTGATTGGGGTATGATGGATGGGTTATCCTCGTTCCTCCTTCCTCCACCTAGATTTAATCAAGTTGGAATCAGACTTCCTGGTCCTTGATGCTCAATAGGGTGGGTGGCGGGGCTAGGGTGGGGGGAAGTGGGCAGCTCTGGAATAGGGTAGTGCTTCATGGCCCTTGGCCCTTGGAAATACAGGCTCTGCTCAGCTATTTTCAGCCAGGTTGAAACTTCAAAATAAAGAAAAATCAACTGACTATGGAGAAAGTTACTTACATAGAAAAATCACTATATACATACACATATGCCCATATGTGTATACCTATGCCTAAGTATTTATGTGCATATATAAAAATATGTACACACATAAAAACAAATGGCCTACATATGCTTATTTTTAGGATAACCCAGTAATTTTTGCTAATAAATATTAATTAGGAACTTGTGATGTAAAAGGCACTACCTGCAACTGTAGGTGAGAAAAAGCACCATGCCTTCCCCTAATGAAACTACCGAACAGGAAGAAACATGTATTTGTGCTAAATAAAAATTAAGGTACAGAGCAACATGATGACAAGCAAGAAATATATAATAAATCCTTCAACTCACAGTGACAGAGGAATATTGTAGTCTGGGTTGATTAAGGAAGACTTTGTATTGGAGGTAGGACACAGAAGGCATAGCACGAGAATGAGATAGGCAGAAAAATTAAATCGTAGGGCATTCTATAAAGTTAGAAGCTGAAAGTGTGCATACAGCGGGCTGCGGAGAGGACGAAATGATTGGCATGGAGCATGATCCCTTAGAAGATGTATTTGAGAGGTTTGGAGACAAACTGAAGCATCACTCATCAATTCTTCCCTCTTTTGTTCTCATTTCCTTGCTCCTCCTACTAATAAGAGGCAGCAGACGTAAGGCTGCCGCCCTGTCCTGGAGAAGCTGCAATCCCTGAGCTCCAAAATGCTGAGATGACCTTTAAAGGCTGCAAGATGAGGAGCCCAGTGGTGGATTCCAGCAGGAGAAGAAAACCAAGCTTAACAGTGCTCAAATAGTGGTTTGGGGCTTTAACATTTTTCTTTCCTTTTCTTTTAGAGCCATCAATTGCCTTCTACAGACATTGAATTCACTTACAAAGTTAGAACAGAGAAATAAAGTGGAATGCAATGATCAGGAAATTCCATTTGTTTTTTTCTCCCTTTCATCATTTTGTTGAATGTGTGCAGAACTATATGAGGTTATTCATTTGTACCCAAGCAGGAATATAGGATTTGCCATATTGGATCAGTCCATTGGTCCATCAATGTTGTATTCTCATAGCCTCTGGCACCAGATGATACATGAAGCACCAGAGGAGAGCAAACTCCCCCTTCCACCCCCCACCACACACAAGGCAGAGAGTCAATTGTGCAATATATGGGGTGAAAGTCTTAGCTGCTCCAGCTGGGACTATATGAATGGAATATGGATTTTAAGATGTCTACACAGGGCAGACGCTGCATCAGTTGAGGACCAATTTAGGCAGTTCCTATCTTTCGAAATTGTGTCCCATGTCTTCCTACTCACTTTCAATTATAAGAACTATTATTTATCTCACAATAATAAATTGAAATAGTGGAATCAAACAGCCTCCATCCAGAAAGATGAAGACAACACTGTATAATAACTGACACATGGCAGCTTTCTCTCTGGTGAAATTGTAAATGCAGTCCAAACTAGAATTTAACATAATGCCTCAGAATCTGACCCCTCTTCCTTTGGAAATTATTAAAATTGGCTCATAGTCTTCTGCATAACAGCCTATTTGCTCATTCACGCATCAGGAAGAGACTACACTGTGTGGAAATCTATCCAGTGTGGAGGGTGCTATAAGGAAGGCCTCCAAGGCTCAGTATAGTTGGGGAGTTGAGGTACGATGTGTAATCCCAATGGAAGTGAGAGCGTGGTCTGTGTCACTGGTGTGGCCAACTGAAATAGTGCACGCATCCAGAAAAGAGAGGGACAAGTTCTTGATGACACAAGATGGAACAAGCACTGTCCTGATACTTTCTTTCCAAAGGGTAATCTGAACACCACATAAAATAATCAGACATTCCTCAGAAAACAGCATTTGTGCAAAGTAAAAAATATATATATACATTGTTAGTTTTGCCAATAAATTATAGGTGGAGAATTTTGTGCAACTACAGATAAGTTTCCTGACCTGTATAATTCTGCAAATGTGCTTCTAGTTTTCGTTAGGGATTTTCAACTTGAAGCCCCCGTGGCCTCCTCAGACCTAGTGATTAGATAGTGATTAGAATAATGATGGCAGAGCCAGCTATATCATCTCTGGTGCTCAGTACAAAGTGAAACTAGAGGGACCCCTGTTCAAAAAGCAGAGGGAAAAAGCACCCATAAAAGATACTGAAGCATAAAACTTTTCCCTTTATTTCGTGGTCTCTTATTTAACCTGTCATGGTGTGTTTTCTTTGCTATTTACTGTGATTCTAATTAGTGAAAAGTCAAATTTAAATTATTTGCATGACTTTCACTGTTCATTTTTATATTGCACAATGCCAGTTTTAAATGCACACATAAAGACACTTATGTACAGAATCACCAAAATTGCACAAGTCACAATCTGAGCTTATATATCCATGTATATTTTGCTTTTACCAGAACAGGAGACCCTACACAAAATTAACTTAACTGTATGCATTTCATTTTTGTTTTCTCCAGGAAACTACCATTTTTTTTTTTTAGAAGGGGCTTATGATGGGGTATGCTTGCAGTGCTCACAGACCCATATGAAATTATCACCTCTTTGGTGCAGTACTGCCTTCCTGTTGGACATTCAGCTGCTGATTTTTCTGTCCTGTTGGACATTCAGCTGCTGATTTTTCTGTTTGAGGAACTGAGTCTCCTCATTGTGCTGCTTCTCCTCCATCTGTCTTCTTCTCATTCTCCCTCTTTTCGGTGGCCTCACACATGACCTTCTGCTCCTTCACTTGACTCCCCAAACCTCTCTTTCCTGTTTCTAATTCTGCAATTGTCCTCCCCATGTCTGACTTCCCTGTTCGGGCAACAGAGCCTTCCTGGAGCCAAATGCCACACTGTTCTCATGTGAGGTCTGATAGGCGGTGATGGTCATATAGATCAAGTCCTGGACTTGCAGCAAAAGCAGTCCCCTCTCCACACAGTTGATGGTGACCTCCGAGATCTGCTCAGCAAAATACTGTGAGTACAGCTCTCTGCACACAGAGAAGATGCCAGTCTCCCTGGCCTGTTGCTATTGCAGATTCAGATTCAGCTGCTGCAGGGATGCACCATGATCCATTCCAGTGTTGGCAGTGCTGGACACCTGCAGGATCTGTGACTGTGTGTCCTTCACCCATTCCTTTGGAGACAGGATGGCATTCAAGATTTCTTCTGCCTTCTTTGTAGCATCCAGAACACAGGAAGTTGAAGAAATCTTGATCTTTGGTGGCTGTGGGACTGGACCCAAGGGTCCAGGCTGCTGGGGGCTAATTTTCAGTGGCCCTGTTTTGGGGATACATGTCTCCGTGTCCAGCTCACCAACACCGGGTGTGTCACACTTGAGCAGAGTCTGCAGGAGGAATCATGGCAGTGAAGCATTTCACTTTTTGATATGCATACATTCTGTACCAATACTCTCCACCTTCAATTTAATGATAAATAAAAAATAATTGAAAAGGAAAGAACTATGGGTTGCCCTATTTCTTTCCTCCTAAAGCATATTCTCAGTGTAAGTGGCTAGCTAATCTATAGGGAAGTAACTTGAGTAGGAGAGGATATAATAGAGATCCTGGAATGTTCATAATTCTTAGAGTGCAATTGTCTTCATTCCTCATTCAAATCAAGTCCTGGTTCAAATAGAAAGCATGGTTTCTTGGGGAAAATGTGGCCTTACTTAGTCATAGATGTAACACATTTACCATGTACTTTTGAGACTTACTGGACTCAAATTCACTGTGAGTCCATCAGAATTCTGTGCTGCTGGTAACTTGTAAGTTTTAAATGCAAATGGTTGGCAAGTAATGTTGGTAATAATGCATATTTCAAGTGTCTACTCTGCTCACATGCCTTCCTCATTGCCCCACTAAACTTCACTTATAAAATACACGTTCAGAGATAAAATTATAAAGAATTCAAGATGGTGATAAGAGAATTAAACCAAATACAAAACCCCTTTAAGACAGAGCTCTGTGCAAGTATACTGGCTGGAGCCCATGAAGCTGGCCTTAATAATTATATTAATAAAATCTTTAACATTTATTGTGCATGGCCATGTGGTAAAGCTATTTATATACCCTTTAATTTTTACAACAGCTCTATCTGACATATGAGGAATTTGAGATTTTGATATATTAAACAATGAGCTTTTAGGTCCTTAATACTCAAAGTATTGTTCTCTGGACCATCAATAACTGAAGTCTGTTGGGAATGCCAAATTCTGGGCCTCTTGCAGACCTGCTGAATCTGAACCTGCACTTTCAAGAGTGCCCCCAGTGATTTGTGTGCACATTAAAGTTTGACAAGCACTGTTGGAGTCACTTGATGACAAACAAAAGGGACCATACTATGTATCAAATCTTATCTGACTTCAGACCTTAAACTTGAAGCCAATACCCTACTGTCTTAGATAATCCAAATTTCTGATGGTGGGCCCCAGTCATGTGTATTAAAAGACAAATCTAAATTCCGTGTGGACTATGATCTGCACCATTGGCAATAATCACTGGCCTGGAAATTTCTACCATGCCTTCCAGTTTTACAAACTATGGTAACTTTATAAATCATATTCTTACAGAACACAAAAAATAATGTTGAGGAATACAAAGGAAGAGATATATTTCTGAGTTTAATGTAAAAGATTCCAAAGGAAGATAAGTTTTGAGCTGGGTTATTTAGCTTGGACACGAGAAGTTGGAAAAGATACTTGCAAAAGATCTTTTCAAAATGTTCAGTGCTATGCTCAATGAGCACAGATCAGTTACTTTCTAACTTCATAGAGCTCTGTAAACCTCCAAGAAGGACAGACATCCCTTTTCCCCCTAAGTAAAATCAGTCCATATGTAGAGACAAGAATTTTGCTAGGGGAGCTTAATTTACCTCAATTCAAATACATATTGTGCAAATAGATATTGGGTTGCATATATATTAAGTACAGAACACTGTCTGGTGCCATAGAAAAATAATAGAGATGCAAGACACGGATCCATCATCAGCAAGCCTCTGTTCTAGCAGACGTTTAGTTATTTAACAAATACTCTATAATGCATAAGAGCTTTAGAGATATTAACTCATTTAATCCTCATAATATTCTTACAAAGAATGTGCTCTTTTCACCATCCACGTCTTGTAAATAGGGAAACTAAGGCACAAAGAGGTCAAGTACCGGATGCAAATTCATATACTGTTGGGGACTGGAGTTGAATGCAATCCATCTGGTTCCAGAATCAATGTTCTTAATTACTACCCTAGGATGCTTCTAAGCCATATTCAACAATTATTTTATTATGGGACAAAATAAAACTACAAGGGCATGGTGGGGTGGGAGGAAGGACAGGCTTGATACAAAATTTTAACTAGATTGACAGAAAATCTGTTCTGACAAGAATGCAGAGGGATACAAGGGACTAAAGAGAAAATATGTTTGTTTTTAAAACAGGTATAAAACTGTAATTTGAAAATAAAACATATTCTCTTGAAAAAAAAATGCAAACTGTGGAAATGACCCTATTTTCTTGGGGGGGTGGTGTTTAATATTTATGTTTTTATAATTTACCACCATGTAGAATGATTTTTTTTTATCAATTTGAATCAGTATGCCTTATTTTTAACTTGGTCTACTTAGTAGAGCTTCTAGTAAAGAAGAACTAAAGAAGAACTAAAGAAGCTTTACTAGACTCTTTACTAGAAGCTCTACTAAGTAGACCAAGTTAAAGAGATATTTAGTTCTCAAAAAGTCATTTTAGAAGTTGTTCAGTCTAGAATGGCTAAAATTAACAAGTTGGGAAAAGACAGATGTTGGCAAGGATGCCTAGAAAAGGGAACACTCTCATAGAGTTAGTTGGTGGGAATGCAAGCTGGCACAGCCACTCTGGAAAACAGTATGGAAGGTCCTCAAACACCTGAAAATAGAGCTATCCTATGACATAGCAATTGCAGGATACAAATATAGTGAATCGAAGGGGCACATGCATCTTAATGTTTATAGCAGCCATGTCCACAGTAGGCAAATTATTGGAAGAGCTGAGATATCCATTGACAGATGAATGGCCATATATATATATGGCATCTTCTTTATTCATTCATACACACACACACACACACACACACACACACACACACACTGGAATATTACTTGGCCATCAAAAAGAATGAAATCTTGCCATTTGCAACCACATGGATAGAAGTAAAGAATATTATTCTAAGAGAAAGAAGCCAATCAGAGAAAGACAATTATCATATTGTCTCACTCATATGTGGAATTTAAGAAACAAAATAGAGAATCATAGGGGAAGGCAGGGAAAAACAAAACAAGACAAAATCAAAGAGGGAGATAAACCATAAGAGAATCTTAATCATAGGAAATAAACTGAGGGTGGCTGGAGGGGTGGGGTGGAAGGATAGGGTAGCTGGATGGGCAGTAAGGAAGGTATGTGGTGGAAAGAGCACTGGGTGTTATATGCAACTGATGAATCACTGAACTCTAACTCTGAAACTAATAATATACTATATGTTAATTAATTGAATTTAAATTAAAGCAAATTTTTAAAAAGTTGTTCTGTCTAGTCATGTGAATTACAAACACAAAGCTTTAAATCAATACAAAGAGTACATTTTATTGTCAGAACCTCAGGTACTGGGCATGTGACTCTGACTTCTTATGCTGATTTTCAAGGAAGGACCTAGATATGGTAAAGTAGCTGTCAGTGTGACTTCCTTCACCTTGGAAGTACATGTAAACCTCACTGTTCTGCAGAAGAGTAAAATATAGACTAAACAGATAATGGAATAAAGACAAGGACGCCATCTTGTTTTAGTTTGCCTTTCAGTAAGTAGAATGGTCCTTGTTTACTGTCTGTTGTAGGTTGAATAGTGTACCAGAAAATTCATCTTTGTCTGAAACCCCAGTGTGACCTTGTTTGGAAATAAGATCTTTGCAGGTGTAATTCGTTAAGGCAAGTTCATACTGGATTAAAGTGGGTCCTAAATTCAATATGATTAGTGTTCTTACTAATGTGACAAACATGCATAAAGGAAACGCCATGTTCTAATGTGTACTGATGGAACACGTGTGCAAACTTGGCACAGACCCATGGAGAAAACATCAGGTGAAGACCAAGGAGGCAGAGATTGGAGTGATGAATCTATAAAACCAAAGAATGCTGAGGATTGAGAGCCACCCCAAGAAGATGGGAGACAGGCATGTTGAAAATCCTCCATTTCACACCAAGAAGAAACAAACCACACTGACACCTTATTTCAAATGTCTAGCCTCCAGAAATGTGAGAAAATAAATTTCTCTTGTTTTAATTAAGCCATCCAGTTCGTGGTGTTTTGTCATGGCAATCCTAGGAAATTAAGAGACCATCTCCTAGTTGGTTACTATTGAGCACTGGTGATATTGCTGAATTTGTCCTTTTCTACAGTCCAAGGAAGGTATGTTTTATGAAGTCAATAATTGATTTTATACTACTCAGCCTATTTCATATGGACAAATGTATTGTGCCTACTTATAATTTAAAAAAGACAAGTAAACAAAACGAGATTCTAAATGATGGGCTGATTGAACTATGGAGCCCAGTGTTAAGAAAATATTTATGACAAAATCAAAATTATTCCATTGGGAACATGACTTATTTTATAAAAATGGTATGGAAGGGTATCATTTCATTGCATGGGTGGGCAAATTATAGGATTTTATAAAAAGCGTATTAGAGAGTTTGATCATAAATAAAATCTGAAAAGATTTGTAACTGTTTCTAGTTTGTTGTTGTTATCATCTATTTTTCTATCCTGGTTAGCACAGAAATTCTCCAAATGTAAGTACCTGCAAGCTTTTTTTTTCAGGAAGAATAGTACAAGAGGACAGGAGGAGGGCAGGTAGCTATAGAGGTTGTTGTCTATCCCTAAATTATGCAAGAAGTTATGCAAGAGGCTATGTGAATGCTTCAATAACCAAGACAGGACAGAGACAAAGGCTCTGGGGCTGGTGGCCCAGAAAGGAAGTGTGTATATGTGTTGTGCACCTAACAAAGGACCCAAGGTCTTGATATTTAAATTCCACTGGGATTCTCTCATATCCAGGTCACCAGAAAGCATGTTGCTTGGCCAGGAGGGACTAATTTTTCTCTCAACCTTGTCTTCATCTTCTGTGCTCTTCTCACTTCCTTTCTTATTCAGCGTGCTATTGCCAAAATAATTTTTCTTCTATTTATCTTTTCTCTCTAGCTCTGTCTTAACCCATGTTAAGTTCATAAATCTTGTCTTTGGCAAATAAATAAATAAAGTAATAAAATAAAATGAATAAAATAAAAAAAAATAGAGTTCCCAGAACAGAGATGAAGCTGACTGCTGAATTTTGAAGGACAGATATGGAATTTACTTGTTTATCTTCGAAGAGTTCACCTTGATTGTGTGTGTGTGTGTGTGTGTGTGTGTGTGTATGCAGAGAGAGAGAGAGAGAGGGAGACTGAGTGAGAAAGAAGTGTGGAAACAGAATGAGGCTGAGAGAGAGAGAGAGGAGAGGATTCAGGAGCCAAAGAAAGTTAGAGTCAAATGCACATTTAAACTGGCAAATGGCAGAGTGAGCCATAATGCACATTTAAACTGCCAGGAATCGCCATATACTGGATATCTTGTAAATATCTTTGCAAAGTTTCACTTCTTTAAACTAATCTACTGAAACATTTTTTTTTTAATCATCTTATTCCTATTGAAGAAAGCAAAGAAAAACTTAATCATCGAGAGTCTTTTTTGGCAAAAATAATTGTAAATGCACAAAAAACGTCTAACTGCTCTAGGAAAATCATGAGACCCCAACCACACAACAGAAAAATTTGCCTGTGAAAACAGCATTCTTTTCCCCTCTCGTTACACGAAGGCCTGCAGTCAGCTTCCCAGCTATAATTCTCTCCGACACTGGGGATATTAAGAATGTGAAGAAAATGCTCGAGTAGATTATAAATAATAGTGTGAGACACAGTGAATTACATTTTCTAATAATTGGCATTACATTATTGGACCAAGGGAAAAAAATGAAAGCAAAGAGAACGTGAATATAGGGAATCAAGGATTTCTCATCACTTCTTTGGAGTGGGAGTGGGAACAAAGAAATAGAAAGTAGAGAGAGAGACAAGGAGAGAGAGAGAGGAAGGAAGGAAGGTAAGAAGGAAAGAAGGAAGAAAGGAAGGGAAGAGGGAAGGAGGAAGGAAGAGAGGGAGATAAAAAAGTAGGAAAAAGAAAGAACAAAGAGAGGAAGGAGAAATAAACCAATGCTCATTTGGGGACGGGTCCTGATGCACATCAAGCATCTGAATAAAATGAACTAAAGGACAGAGAAACGCAGCTGGACCCGTAGAGATAAGGGTGTGTCTGTCACCCAGGGGAAGCAATTCCAGTTTCTATGGGGTGAGTGATTGCAATTGTTACTTCTCCTTGGAAATAAAGATGAGAAAATTGTATGCATTTACTGCATAGTCATGTCTTTTTATGTGCTTGTTTTATACACAGTTATTCTAATATAAATTCATAGGTATCAGTAGTGTAAAGACTGAGGAGGTCTAGGTTCTGTGCTCAATTAGTCTATTATATTGTTGCCCAAACTTCTCTGAAGCAGCTTTCCCTCCCTGCCTACCTCACATGATTTGGGGGGTTATCTAACAAGATAACACACAGGAAGGCATTTTTTTTTTAATGTAAAACATGATTCCTCTTGAGATTTCAGCACATCTTGAGAGATAGCTCCTTGGGAGGATATTCCTCTTTTAACAAAAGAGAAAAGCATTACTTTTTTATGGAGGCATTGTGAAGTGAAGTGTTAAAGGAGGAACATAAAAAATTTAAGGCCTGAAAACACACTACAAAGGAGAAAAAGGGTGTTTTTGTGAGCCAGGGTTGGGAATTATTTATCTAGATTGTTTGTCTACATAGTCAAACCTGACCAAACCAGGACTTTGCTTACTGCAGTTTACCTTGATGCTACCAGAAGCTGAAATGCAGACTAAACAGGAAGGGACCCCTAATCCTGTGAATTGGTCCAGTGAGGACAAACAGTCATTCCAGTTCACTCCTAAGGTTGAAGGAAACGGGGAGAGAAAAAAAAAAAACAAACAAACGAAGGAATCCGAACAAGAGTCAAGAAGGAAAGAATGAAGGAGAAAGAGAAGTCCCGTTATAAGGACAAGGAGGAGGATATGAAGAAATGAGTGGAAAGGCCAAAAGGGGAGAGGGAAGATGAGGTTATGTCAGAAAAGGACTGAGAATAAAAACTGAAAGAAAAATGATATTGAATTGGCAAACCTATGTAAACATGTTCTTCAGAATAGTAAATCATCAAACTTGACTTATATTCAAAATTTGCCTCCAAAAGGTCTCACTGTGAGATCCCTCTTAAATTTTCCAGCTGTCCATAATATCACTGAAAAGTCATTATAAGTCCTCAGCCGAAGCAACACAGGTATGAATAGAGACCCATCTCTGTATGTTGTCAAAGGGTTTCTTTATAATCACAGCTGTGTAAAACTTGAAAGGATTATGAATTCGAGTATGGTTGAATGGTTATTCCAGCCTGAATTCCAACCTGATCCTTTGCCTTAATATCTTCTATTTCTGGACCAATAGACATATGGCTATTCAAATGGTAGATTTCCCAACATGCATAAGAAGCAGTCAAGCGTTTTAAATAATTAAGAATTCAAGTCAAAAACATAGTCATGCATTTATGCATTTTATTGGATTTTCTCTACTCTTCTCATTTCTCTTTTCCATCTGCAAACATACACATACCAATACCTACTTATTTTCTCTTTAATCCAAAGACCAACTAAAAAAAATAACAAAATGTCCTATTGGAGACCTTAGTGGAGTCAGGCTGTGTAAACAGCAAAGCAAAACTGTACCCAACAGTGATGCTTAGGCCTGGCATTTGGATGATTGAATGCAGAGTTTAAAGAACACTTTGGCATCCACCCTCCACCCTGCCTCTTCCTTGCGTGCAGAACCGTAGTTTGACTATCGAATGGCCATAAACTTTAGGGGCTGTAAGCATATAACTCAGCCCCAGGGATGAATCTTGCACAGTGGTGATCTTGACTGGTGAGATATGAGAAGAGACATGCCACATGGCTTCTGTGGAAGTTTTAAATGAGATATATATAGAAAGTATCATGTGTTTTCCTCTTCTTCTAGCCTTTGGATGGAGTCACCTAAGTGATTTCTGGAGTTGCAGCAGCCATCTTGTAACCAAGAGGGATAAACCTAAGTATGAAAGCTGACATCTGGGTTACTACCCCTGGAACCTCCAACTTCCAAACGTCCAGAATTTTAGGCATGTAAAATAATAAAACACTTTTATGTTTCTGTTCTAATCCTAGTTGTATTTCTGCTATTGCATCTAAAATACTCTGAAACAAACATCTGCCACAGAACACACACACACACACACACACATACACACAATTTTACTTGATGCTTTAGGTAAACTTATTGGGAGCTAGAAGGAAACATGCAGTCAAAGGCAGAATGAAGATGGGATACTCTTGAACAGATGTATAGATTGAAAAGGTTCAGGAGCATGGGAGAGAAGTAGATTTTTGACTGATTGATGCCTTCGAGAAAATTTGAGTGCAGATGAGAGGAAGTGGCACTGAAGAGAATTTTATCTTCTGAACTTAAAGAAAGCAGGTATGAATTGTTACTGAGCTATGTTCAAAACTGTGGAAGAAGGAAATTGATGGGATTTATCAATAACCATGTGAGTTTTCTTACTAGTGGATAAAGCCTTTTGATGACAGGATTTGAGGTCAAGCTTGGTGGTTGGTGTACCTGCCAGGCTGGTGACTTTTTAGGAAATTGCTGAGAGAAATGAGAGAAACTGATGAGAAGGATTGGTAGAATAGAGCCAAAATTCCAATTAAAGATTATTTCTTGTTGGTGGCCCTCAAAGTTACAGGAATAGTATTTCTCAAAGACCATTCCCCAGTTTGAGCAGAGGGATTGAGAAGATGAACTCTGACTGGTTCAGTTTGGAGGATTTCCTGGGAAAAGTAGCTACAAGTTTCTGAGTAGAAAGTGCTGGCTTAAGTACTGGTGTCTTTTTACCCTGAAGGGAAGGTACATTCACCAATCGAGGCTTTTCTGTCCAACTTATGTAAGTCTTAAAGGTCTTGAGCTAAAGACGTATAAAACCTGAAAGAGATGTTTATTAATCACCAGTTCATTTCTGTGTTTATAAAGACTGTTAAGAACTTTCTCATTGATAAACCTCTGCACCTTTTTCTCTAAATGAAGAACTTTCATATTGGCAAGAGAACAATATTTTAAGTAAGGGAAAACATCATGCAAAATGCTATTATCCAAAACAAAGCTTGAAAGTCAAGCTACTTTGAATAAAGAAGAAGACAGAGGCCATGTGCCCCATCCTGACTGATTACTAGTTATATTCCTCCTCGTGACCTCTGCATTAACCCTCAGGCATCTCCTTCGAATACTACTAAAGCTCCTATGAACACAGCTTCAAGGAAAAACTAAAGAACAAACTTAGATTCTTTGGCTTGGCCCTAAATTGACAATCTGAGATCTTTTTAAACAAGATCAGCCATATAAATAGAATGGGTGACTGCTTACCTGATATAAATCAGGAACTTCCATGCATTCCACATGCTACTGCATTGTTTAATACCGCTGATAACCTAGGAATAGCAGATGCCAAGGGTAGATCCTATTCACTATTGTACTGCCCTTGGATTATGACTTTTCATTTTTCCTTATTCTCTTAAAGGAAATCTCCTTTAAAAACTAGCAAAAAAAAAAAAAAAAAAAGGTGTTTTTCTAAACATTTCAAATGAAAATATGAAGAAATTTAGACTGCCCATGGCATAAAACTTATCAGAATCAAGGAATCTTCTGTTAAGGGTGATCTGTATTTTGTCAAAATAGATTTTTCAGATATCAGGTCAATTAAAAAAATGTGGAGACATTGCACTGGATCTACTTTATTTGCAACAACCAGTTCCACTGCCATCTGACTGCAAGATATCAAGAAATGAAGATCCCATGTAAGTATGCCCTGGTTTAAATATTCTGATTGTCAGTGTCAAACTATAGTTTCTAGTTTAAGTTTTAGAAAACATGACCACAAAAGTAATGAGTCTATTTTAGATCCAAAGACCTAGACAAGAGGATAAGATGGAAAATGTGGGACTTTAACCTCTCCCTCCCTCATTAAAACACAACAAAAGCATTGTCTATTTTCTGTTCTTTCTCGGGCTCTCTTTTACAAACTGTTGACTTAAGCACCTACCTATACTTTCTCATACGTCAAAGCCACTTTGGGTCACTATTCCATGATTTATTTAATCATGTGACTATTATTCACTATAGTTTACCCCCATTTCCTCTCCATTTCTTTGTCTTTTGCTAAAACTCCTGTATTTTCCAGGTTTAAGAATTAGGCAAATGCAGAACTCTTAATTGATATGCTCAAGTGTGTTCAGCAAAGCCTTCTACCACTTCTGTTATTGTTAAGATGGTTGTCTAACTATCATATGATCTCCCTGATATGAGAAAGTGGAGATGCAATGTGGGGGGTTGGGGGGTAGGTAAAGAAAAAATGCAAGAAGGTGGGATTGGGAGGGAGACAAACCATAAAACACTCAATCTCAAAAAACAGACTGAGGGTTGCTGGGGGGAGGGGAGACAGGAGAGGGTGGTGGGATATGGACATTGGGGAGGGTATGTGCTATGATGAGTGCTGTGAAATGTGTAAACCTGGTGATTCACAGACCTGTACCCCTGGGGATAAAAATTAATTAATTAATTAATTAATTAATTAATTAACTAAAAAAAAAAAGAGTTCTGTGGAGAGCACTCATGGCTAAAGAGACACACAACATTTTCTGGAAGTTCTTGTTTCATTAGTTAACCCAACGCCATGCAACTGAGCTTCAACAAGTTCACTGGATCTGGCTCAATTTTACTGGAATCTCTGAAACCTAACCCAATCTATGTTTCAATTCCAAGTCTCAAGATGAACCAGAATGACTTGAATACAAACAACCAACCAGCATCATCTTACCTTTCCTTATTAATCTCCCCAGGAATTTGGCCTGAACTCCATGTAAGTTTCTCACATCTATGTGTACTCAGAGTATTGTCCCAATCTGGAATACTACATATTATAAAATAAAAATGCCAATGACCCTTCCTCTGATCTACTCTTCAGAGAAGTTCTATAATTCTGACCTGCTTCTTGAAAGGTCTAAAGGAGAGAAGGGTCTCCTATCTGATATCCCGTAACAGAGCATATACCACAGAAAGTCATTTTTTCCCTGAGGATGAAAAGAAAAGGCATCTCTTGCCGATACTGCCAATCATCTCTTGATAAGGGAAGTAGTAATGACTTGTCATTAAAGATAGATGGTTAACAATAGCCACACCCTCCTCTGTTGGTTCTGAGACTTCAGTGGCACAGACTTTAATGGGATCTGTCTCAGAGATAGCAGCATCCAGAAAATGGAAGAAGATACGGATTGTGGTGATGAGGCTCAACTGAACAATAGTTTTCTAGCTAATGAAATCGATAGAGATTCCAAGATGGAAGGAATTTTGATTGAGGAATCCCTTGTGGTTCTGGCAGGACACCAAAGTTGTCTTTTTCTGCTGGTTACTTGGAAGAAACATCCGGCAAGTGGTATTCCTTTGTGCCCAAAGTTCCATTAAAGGGGATTGAAATCACTTGTTATTGTGTTCTGGCTTTCATTTCTTCTACAGTCCTGCATTGGTATCAGTTCTCCATTTCTGTTTAATCTTGGGCTCTTGAACTGATCCAGTTTTCAGGTTGAGGGAATTGAGGGAGCCTAGTCAGTAACTTAGAACTCAGCAGCTCAAAGCCAAGTACATCTTATTCATGATCCTTCTACCCATAAAAATCAAATTCTTGCAATCTAATTATTACTAAATTGTTACACTATACCTTAGTTCCACTAGTGCAAACCTTTGCCTAATCCTTTGCAGAGCCATCCTGTTTGTGAACCACAGTCTTCCCAATTGGGTATAAGTTATTTGCTACCATATGTTCCCATTTGCAAACGCTAGTCCTTTTCGGCATACTTCCATTGTTCACTGCCTGTGTTCATTCACTTACTCATTCAACAATATCGACTGGGCTTCCACTATTTGCCAAATGCTCTGCTGGGGTCACGGAGAAGGTAAGAGCAGGGCACAAATTGGCCAGATCTCACAGAACCTTCACCTGTCCACTGACCATTTATTCTTTGATCTCCAACCCCAAGATAGGTCAGCTAACATGCCTCTGATGGCAAACTTTCCCTGGAGTCTCGGACTCAACTTTCTACAACACTGTCTAAACCTAATGGATCATAAAATGAACTTAACAGCACCAACCCTGCTGCTGATGCCCCTGCACCCTCACTGTTTTTGTCAGCCCACAGAATCATTTCCTCCACTGCCTCTCTCCCATACACAATTGTTTTTGTTTTGTTTTGCTTTAACCTAACAAAGCCACAACCCAACTTCCGCCTTTTTCAAAACAAGCCATTTGTGAGGACACTGGTGCTAAATTGCTTGCCATCATTTTCCTTACAGATTTTGGCGTTTAACAGAGAGGGCAAAAATTTAAAAAAAAATAAAAATAAAAAAATAAAAAAGAGAAAAAGAAACAAACCACCCAACAACAACTTTGTTACTAGGCAGTAAAACTCTCCACAACTAAATATTCACATTGTTCATGGATCAGCAAACACCCCAGTTTGTCTGTAATTGAAAAAAACATTTGGCACATTTCTATTAAAAACCTTCCCCTTCATGAATGTTTAAACAAATTAACTCGAACAAGAGGCAGTGATATGCATATCAAAAACAATTCTTAAACCTGTAGTCAACTAAAGCAGGGGGAAATCAGTGTGCTGGCAGGTATTCTTTCTGAATTTCACACTAACAATTTTTTTAGCACCCTTTTACCCCCTTCAGGCAAAGACTTCTGCTTTTATCTCGGAAGCTCTTAGAGTTCTGGGCATTGCTAAAGCATTCTTAGTTTACTAAAAGTCAAGAGTGACTTTGCATGGCCACAGTCAAATCAAGCTGGTACATTCTGTTCCACTAATTAGTCTAAGGCTCTCTCCCTGGTAATTAATGGTGTTACATAGATGTCTTCTAGAGGACTCATCTGAAGTGTAAACCCAGTGAGATCAGTTCTACTTACATAACTAGAGTGTTACTCATCCTAACATGCAGACAGAAAGATTCCGGTGTTAGTTCTGTATCCAACTAAGTCTGTGGCATTGGGCAAGTTGCCTTAGTCTCCTCATCTATAAAACGGAGCAAGATAGCATTTTAATTCAACAATTCTATGAAGCAGTCTCGTGCTTTGTTTTTAACCCCACTATCTAATTTGTGCATAGTCCAAAAGACTCAGAGGTTACACATCGAAGAAAGATATACGTGCAGAACGCAGGATTTCCTCAGTAACTCTGCTCATAGAAGAATTCTAAATAGTCTCAATTCCAGGACATGCATGTCCTTTGGGATCATAGTGAGAGCCTTTCCATTCTTACCTTCTTTAAAAACCAAGAAAGGTTTGGATAGACTTTTATTCATCCCCTGAGATTTGAATGCTGGAGAAACCATCTCACCACACTGCAGCCTGGGTCTCATTAGTCTAGGACCTCCAAACTCAAATGGGTCTTTTTCTCCAGGAAATGTATGCTGAGGTCACTGCCCTTTCGTGGGGATTATCAAATCTAGTTTAGATAAAGAAAAATAAAAGAAGGAGAGAAAGGTAAGGAGACAGAGACCAAGAGGGAGAGACAGAGAGAGAAGAGAAAGAACTAGGTACGGAAAGGAAGATGGGGGAAATGGTAGAAAGAAAGATGGAAAAGAAGAAAGGAAAAACCTTCTTGCTCTCTGGAACTTCAGGGAAGGCGGGTGAGTTAACAGTTTACAACCACAAGTACAGCCGCTATTATCCCTTCTATGAACAGAAGAAAACAACTTTTGACACCCTCTAACTTTCTCTATTTCTCCTCCTTGCCCTGATTTCCAATTACGCGTTTGTTTTGTAATTAATTAAAGTTATTTCCCCTAATACCTCTTGAGTGCCTTCTTACTTAGGTAGGGGAGAGAACCTTGACTCACTTTGATCCTCCAAATAATCCTTGGGGGTAGACAGAGGAGGATAAGAAATAGTTGGCATCTGGCAAAGTCAAGACTCCTTATCCTCTCCATCCGCACACACCACTACACCTACCCCACCAAGTTCCCATCTTTGAATGCCTGCTGTTTCTTATAAAATGTAAGCAAGAGTCCAGTCATAGTATGTCTGGCAGAAAAAAAAGTGGTGTTCAGGTGAAAGAAGGAACCAATCGACCCTCATCATAGAGCCATAGGCCAACAAGGAAAGCCACGCTATAAAGTTGGAGCAGAGGTAAGAATGGAGAACAGATATGACATAAACATTCTAAATTTAGAGGAAATAATCTAAAGGGCTTTTTCTATACATTTATCACAAACTCCATGCCTTCAAAATTAGCTGACTACAGAAACTTTTGTATTAAGGCAGACATGTTTGGATGAAGTTGCCCTGTCTCTAGAAATTCCACTTCTGCTTTGAAATCTCCACACCCCTTCCTCCTTCCATTCGCTCCCTCCCTCCATCCTTTCCTCTTTCTCTCCTTTCTGCCTTCCCTCCCTTTTCCCCATATTGTACAAAGTATACGATTTCTGAGAGAACAATTACACCAACTGCTCTGATTTCATTAAAATCAGGAACATGAAGAGCAAGTTCTCATACTGTTACCTTTAAAAAGTTACAAAAATTGATTGCTTGTTTTTCTCTTCATTGCTGTTTCATTACCCCCCTCCCAGAGATAAGTATTATAAATAAATATAGATGTAATCTCCGTAATTCACCACCAAGGGGAAATGTGCAGTTCGGATGAATGGAAGAAAAGATAGACATTTAAAAAAAAAAAAAATAGACCCCTCTGCCCATCAAACCTTTCATTTCCAAGCAGAAATAATTACACTGATGGTCAGTGGGGAGATCTGAGCAATTTACAGAGGTATAACAGCGGTTCCTATCAACACAGTTTTATATTCAGGGCAAGGCATAGAACTCTAGGTCCTGAAGCATTGCCTATAATCTTTATTTCATTTTTAGATGTTATGCTGTAATAAAATGTAAAAAGGGAATACATAAAAAGTTATAGAGGTGGGAAAAAACATGGTTTGAAGTTGTATGGCATTTCTTGACAGGGCATGTTCCTAAGGATATGCAGAGAATAACAAATGCCATTTGAAATAAGTACACTAGAGATCTGAAACTAGATTGAAAACCCAAGTCAATTTTCCTGAGTGTCATTTGATTAGCTTTCTTATATAGAATGGAGGTTTAAACAATGCTGAGATTCTGAGTGCAGAGGTGCTAGGGAGCATAGTGAGAAATGGGTTCCTCCCACCAATTTCATTCCGATGGCTTTACAACATTATCTTTTCACATTCTTCCTGTGTTTTTGCAATAATCCACAAATGAAGCAATGTCAGAGAAAATGTGATTGATTGTGGTGAAGCACGCACACACTCACGTGCAGCAAGTTATTTTTCTATTCCCTTTCCAATTTGTCCCAGAGTTGCTCCAGGCAAATACCTGTAGCCAATTGCCAGTTTGGGGTAGGAAGATAGAAACAAAGTTCTCAAGCTTGAGGGGGAGTTTTTGCACAGGTTACAAACAACTCAATTGTGCCTAGTGGCTGTTTTCATATAGAGAGACATTTCTCATGTTTTTGCCATGATGTTTATTCCGGTTCCCTGAGACAGATTTGAAAGTCAACCTAAATAGTACCTAACAATTATGTTTAGGATAGAATTCCTACATCATTGCCCAACGCTAGCCGTTCCTTTTGTTCTGTCTACGCTAAACAGAGAAGAAATTTGTGGGTGATACTGACCATACTAGCCTTTAATCCAAGTACAAACTTCTGATTTCATCATTAATTTAGTAGATCTTACCTTCTATAATACATACCCTGAAAGTATTATTCCCATTACTCTGTTTTCTTCCCCAAGGGGTTGGCGTGGGCGGGGGGGATTACCTCTACTTACATGTACTCTTTTGCTCCCTAAAGTTTTTTGTGTATCCTTGCCTTGTAGCAATTACATTCCTCTCCTGCCTTCAAAACCTCTTGTACCTTTTGTAAATTTCGTCAGCATTTGATTAATTTGTTCCTGTCCCTAGGAATCCTGTTCTGATGGGACTGCTCTTGGTTTCGTAATCCTGCAGAATGCACAAGCTGGTGGTGTGTGTCCAAGTCTCAATACTTGAGTTCTGACAGTGTAGGGATATAAAATGTAGACCAGCTTTAACTGTGTAATGACCAACAGGCTATTTGCCATCTCAGTCTTCTGCAAGGCATTTCAACTGCCAGTCATTGTGGCAGTTGGACAAGATACTTTCTGAAACATCTGGTTTTAGTCCAGTGAATGGCTGGAGTTTCCTCTTTGTTCTAGTGTCACTGCCCCCCACGGCATCTAAAAAAGCCTGAGAATGTTGTGCCTGTATTTAGAACACCCAAGTTCTTCCTAGACCCATAGTAAATTTTAAGCACTCCTTTCCCTCCCTTCCCTCTTTTGCCCTAGGTTTGGCAGGTGCCCTTGAATTCTGACTAGTAACGGTAGTCTTGACCAAAACGCTATTGCCTCACTAACACTGAATAAACATTTCAAAGGGATGAGAGATGGCTACTTTAGCCCGATGTGTACATGGGAAACCAGTGATATAGTACAAACATAGATAGGTCTATTAGAAAATGAATGTGTTAGGAACTCAAATGCAGCCTTTGTGGGGAGGGTGGATTTCTGAGCCTGCAGTGGCAAACTGAAGTGTATTTGGATTATTTTGGAGAAAAACCTCAATAGCAAAATAATTTATTTGATGAATTTGGCTACTTCTACTGAGTAGATTCCAAAATAATCTTTCAGTTTTCCATTTTATTTTGATTCTGTATAAAACCAAAATGTAATGAGAGGGCATTTATCCAGCTATCCAATAGAGTTGCCATGAACATTTTTTACAATTAGCACAACCTGCCTTATTCATGAGGACCATGCCATGATTCCCAATCAAGCCCTAAAGATACAGAAATCAAGTGTCCATACTGTTTGTTTAGAGATGCTGAAGTCCATTGATATTTCTTGTAAAGACTACGTCTGCATTTCTGTTTTCTTCCTTGCAATGCCTGAATTTCATTTCATTGATGAAATTCGTAGATTAATCTCTCTATTACTATCACCAGATTATACTTTATGAAAACCTGGGGGAAAAATAAACACTTTCATAAACACACATACACACAGTTCTCTAACATCCACTGATAGCTTTTCAGACAGGGAGGATTTTTTATTGGAAATCAGTGTCAGGCTGCTCTCCCTAAGCTACCCTTCAGCCAACACCTCTCAGTCTGTTCATTGTCCAATATAGATTGTAAGACCCTGGGGAAGTGAATGTTGCTGAGTTCTAGAGATTTCTGGAGTTTGGTTAAGCTATCGATAAACTCTTCATGGATTAACTCTAGCCCATAGACAACCCCTTTTGCTTTTGTTGTTTTGTTTATAACAAAATAATGCCACCTCCTTAGTTTTTACCCTAGCAAGTAGGAAGGATAAGAATTGTTAGGGATTTCTTCACTAAACATTCTGCCTTTTGGCAGCAATTCTGAATTGTTCTTCTGGAATTCACATCCACTGGGGTGGCCTCTAACCCCTTGCCTGAGCGTGTGCAGTGACAACAGAATCAGAGATGGTGCTAGATGGCAGCTTGGAAGGGGAAACGACACGTCTAATAACCAACAGGAATGGCTGGTAATTAGCTGAAATGACAATAATTAACAGAAATGACAAGTCTAATAAATTTTTACTTAAGTGTTGTCACATGGCACTTTGGGTTTTTAGCTTTCCATTTTAAATATTAATATCAATGGAGTTTACTTGAGATGAAAAGTTACGTCAAGTATGGAGATGGAAGTAATTCTATACACATACTCCATCAAATTCTGTTTTATCAATGTCACTTATGCCATGATCAGTAGAGACTAGATTAAGACTTCATATTGTTTGCTTAAATATATATTCTTTTTGTATGTACCTCATTTATGCAGCTCAAAAACATTCAGCCACAAGGATCAGAGGAAAAGTGGTTGTTTTTAATTTTCTTTGATATCTTCAAAGATAAGAAGGTCTCACCCCTCCCCTCTTCCCTCCTCTTCAGCAACAGACAAAGAAGGTTAAATCTTATTAGCATGTCCTATATAGCTAGTTGTAACCTAAGTGACCTGTCATGGCACTAAATGCCTACTAGAACTTTCTCTGTACTTGCAAGATGGAAATTTTATGCATCAATGCTTTTATGCATGCATCTGATTTGGGAAGTTCACTGCTTTATGGATATGAACATTGTGATCATGTAAATTGATCTACATAATGGGATTTTGTGTGTGTGCGTGCATATATCTATATGGATATGGATGTATGCAAGTGTATTCTAAAAGGAAATATAATACATGAAATGTTAACTTTAATGATATGAAATGCATTAAATTCAAACTACCTTGCATGTGTATGCAGATGCATTATGTCTCTATCATTGTGCTCTGCGGGGATTTAAGACAGAAAAAAAAAAATTCATCATATACTCTGATGTGCCATACTAAATGAGAGTGCAACATGGCACTATTCTAGGCAATAAATAAGATACAAGGAAACCAAGACTTGCGAAGCTTTTAAGGACAGCCCTTAGCAAAACCGCCATAAAATGAAATTTTATTCTGGGGCATACAGCTCATCCTTTCAGGTACCCTGACTAAGCTCCTTTTGTCTCTAAACTCTCATCTACTAAAAACAGAGTTGTAAATTGCAGAGTTCTGATAACCAAAAAGTGCATTAAGTTCCCCTCTTTCTTCTCACCAAAATTCATTCACCACTGAGTCTCATTACTTCAAGGTCTAATAGATTTAGTCAGATAAACTAAATGAGCTAAAGCATTAATTCCTTAAAGACTTACTCTTCTCAGATAACATAATACCTTAACGCTGGTCCTAATTCAAATTATCTTTAATGAAGCTTGTTTTGGTAAACCTAACCCTTGAAATTAATTTCAGGCCTATGATACTCTAAGACGGTTGTATTCTGTCTATTTATCACCCTCAAAACTGGGTCTAGTATGCTTTTAAATGGCCTAAAGCGATCTGGTCATTCATTTTTCAAAACTGGACTCAAATCGCCCACCTTTTTATTTGTCATCATTGATACCGAGTAGATACCCAATTCATATTTAATAATGATGCCAATGCAATAAAGATTGACAGCTTTTCAAATACGACACTATAGATTTGTCTGAACTACAGACCTACTTACCACATAAAGAAAAAAAAATAACATACCGGGCAAAATAAAAAATTAAGGCAGAAATAAGCAAGCTTATTACAGACCTTCTAATTATCCAGATGGCAGCAGAATTATAAAACCAGTAACTCTGTGGATTCAGTCTCAGAAATCTGGTTGTCATTTGATCAAGAATAATTTTATGTATCTAATCATTTTGTTTACTTGAAAAATATTTATTTCATATCTATTAATTATGGAGAAGACAAGGACAAGTAATAATTGGGCTTTTCCCTCCATTTTCTTTTCTAAGCTATGTAGAGTATCAGCAATGAGAAAAATAGATGCTAAATCCAATGGCATAATTGTCTTTCATTTGCGATGTTGACCTGATAATTATATAGACAATATTTGAAGCTCAAAACCATATTTAGGTCAGTGTAGGCATATTGAATTTGGTAATGTTCTTTCCGCACTACCATATGTCTACCTAGAACCTCAGAATGTGGCTGACCCTAAATCCAATGATTGGTGTCATAACAAAAAGACCAAATAAGGCACACAGATAGAAAGACCATGTGGAGGTGTCGGCAGAGATTGCAGTGATAGGCCAGGGAACACCAAGGACAGTCAAGAGACAAATGAAGTTAGGGAGATGCAAGGAGGGATTCTTCCCTAAAGGATTCAAAGGAGGCATGGCCCTGCTGATCCCTTCGTTTGAGAATTCTAGACTCCAAACCTGTGAGGGAGTAAGTTTCTGTTCTAAAGCTACCCACTTTATGATAATTAATTATGGCAGCCCTGGAAAATTAATACAGTTGATATGTTTGATTGTTTTTGATAAATGAAGATTACACCCTCTTGCCCACCAAATGCCTGGTCCAGAAATTGGGATAGGCAAGGTTTTAGTTTAAGCCTAACTTCTGATCAACTTAGAAAACATCTTTATCAAGAAATATATATAAGTAATAAATTTGTTAAAAACTCAATTACCTTTTTTTCTGTTTGTAGTTGTTCAGATGTTGATTTTATCTATCAACCTAGTCAGCAAATGCTAGGTCACACTGTAGAAACAAAAATTTCAGTGATTTGAACAAAAATTCTTATTTGAAAAAAAAATGATGCATAGCTATTGTGTGAGAACAGGATATTCTTCTGTGCTTTATCCTCACTCTGGAACCCTCTAAAAGGGGAAATAAAAGATCTGGAGTGTCTAGAATTTGTACTCAAATGTCTTACTTCCACTGATAACCTGTTGGAAAGAACTGGACCCATTATTCTATTCAAAAGACCTCTAATAAGAGGTCAAGAGGAGCAATCCCACCATAAGCCCAAGGGCAGAGGGCAAAAAGAACATAGCAAACAGTACACATGGTCACTGCATCATGCCCAGTGTACCCTCAGATTCTTGAGACTATCTTTTATTTCTCCATGTTTCTATACCGTTGGACAGTATGGTAATCAAGTTTCGTTGGTTGATGCGTTGATGGATATTATTTGTCAAGCTGACTAATCAAGATGCATATTTTAAATGACTGGATGAGATAGATTTCTATTTTGTATTTGGTCTTCTGATTTTTACTGCCTTAAAGCTGAATTATATTTGTTAACATACTGCCATGGTAAGAAATATCAACAGGAATTCAGGATATCATAAAGAAACATGATATACCACATAACAAATCTAGAACTTTTCCCCATTCTCCGCACTTATTATTTCCCATTTAGAATTTTTGCAATTGTAGTTACTTAAAGGAAAGATGAGAAAATTGGATGTATTTCTAAAAATAGAAACAATATTATTATGGGGATACATGAGAAAATTACATAAATTGAGTTCCAGTAGCCAAGAAGAAGTTAAAAGGTGATTTGATGGCCTTCTTTAATTTATGATGGTCTACAAACAGCATTTTTCTGGAGAAGATGCTGTCTAGTGGCTTTGTAAAACTATTCTGTTTTGTTTTGTTTTTAACGGTAACACAACATGGAGAAATGTCTTTAAAGGAGTGCTTCCAGATAGACTCAAGAACAGCCATTCAGGTGACCGTGCCACTAAGAAAGCTACAGCGTCATCACTACTGGAGCACTACAGAGAGAGGGTGACTTGGTTGGTAGAAATCTCACCAGTCTCTTGGGAGGAACTCTTTATCTCCACTGACTGACATGCATACCACAACTTCCAGTTGTTAGTGCTCTTTCACTGAGATGTATTAGTTTTTTCCTACCCTGAAAGACCATTCAGTTCCTCCACATGAGCTAACTGATGGTGAGCTGAGTCTCCCCTGGATAGGCGTCGTCCCCTAAAGCAATGCCAAACCCTGGTTTTTATTTGGCCAATGAATTCCCAGTTCAGGTGACAGCTCTTTAAACAAGTAACACTTTTAAGTTTAAAGTATGATAGCTTTCAGAAACAGAAAATAGTTAAACTGAGGCTTCAAGTCTTCAACGAAATGAAAGTATAATATGAGACTAATTCTCCTGATGGAATATGCTTTGAGGCCCTCACAGATTCACCACATAGTAAAATAGAGTTGAAAATGTTTTTTTATCTTGATTTTTACTGTTCAGCAATGAATGGTCAGAACAGTTTGGAGCAAAAAACATTTTTGACAACACAAATTATATATTGAGTTGTTTAGAGCTATGATCCCAACTGAAGAAAAGAAATACTATAAGCATCTATCTTCCTTCCTTCCTTCCTCTCTTTCTTCTTTCTTTCTCTTATTTTTTCTTTCTTTTCTTTTCTCCCTTTCTCCCCCGTCCCCTTTTTTAATGGGACCTTGGCTTGAACTTTTAAAGTTTTGTTAAGAAGCAAAAAACTGGGTTTAGTAGGGCACATCAAGAGTACAGCTTTTTATGTGGAATTCAAAAATCAAAACAACAAACAAACAAACACACAAAACCCCAGAAACAGACCCATAAATACAGAGAACAAACTAGTGGATGCCAGAGTGGAGAAGGGTGTAGGGAATGGACAAAATAGATGGAGGGAAGTGGGAGGTACACACTTCAAATAATGGGATAAAAAATTCACACGGATGAAAGGGACAGAATGGGGAATGTAGTCAGTGGTACTGTAACACTGTACAGTGACAGTCAGTAGCTACATTTGTGGTGAGGATAGCATAATGTATAGATTTGTCTAATCACTATGTTGCACGCTTGAAACTAATGTAACACTGTGTGTTAACTATAATTTTTTTAAAAAGCTTATATTATAGGAAAAAAAGGGTACAGCTTTATAGACATCTATGTGTATTTCTAAAAGGACAGGTACATCTCATGAACACCTATGTTTCTGAGGTGCTGCCATATCACTTTATTTGTGTAAAGAAAAACATCATTTCAGATATAAAATAATAAGCATTTCTCTTGTTTTGTCACCATCAAAATAGCATATTCATTTTGGCAGTATCAGGGGAAAGCAGAAAGGGGAGGTAGGGTTTAGAGGTCAGGTCTCTGGAAACCACTCTCTTCTATGTCATTTACTGCTAAAATGACCTTTGTCAAGTCATTACAGTTCCCTGGAGTTCACTTTCCACCTTCTTCAATGGCTAGATGTAATGAAACTGCTATTAAAATAACTTAACTAAATATCACTTACAGGATATTTTATCCTCTTCATTCATTCCTGTATCAGGGAGCAGGGACTAGGGACAGTATCAGATACATTTAGTATTATAGTTAAGAAATATGTAACTATATTTCTAGAAAATTTCAAGAAATTTTCTCTTGTCTTCTTTATTCTGAATTAATCTATTCAGTTGTTTAGAGATATTCAACCCTTACTTTCCTATGTAATTCCTGGTGCTTTCCTCTATTTCAGGTGGGTGAAAATATTGTTTTTCCCATTCAGTTTTATGACCAACATGGTAAAGGCATATATTTCTAGAGGTATAAATTCCTCAGACTCTGAGTGTCCCATTTAACTTAACACAAATTCTACAAATTTTAGTTACCTGCTTTCTGAGCTTGGAGGAAATTAAAATTAGAAAATTCCAAGAAACTTCTCAGAAACACTAAATGAGACACATCTTTCCTCAATCCAGGAAACCAGAAGTACATGTGGTAGGGGTTGAGGTGGGGCTAAAATGTTTAATCTGCAGCCAAGGACAGTCTATTTTAAAAAGCACGATTTTGTTTTGTGGATGTATTTATTAATATAAATGGATTTTCTATCTAAAGCATGTGCAAGTCATTATGAGAAGCTACAAATGGGAATGAGACACAGTGCATTTATTTACCCAAAGAAATTCCACTGGGATAAAACCTGGACACAATACAAGGGCAGTGACGCATTTGTGGGTATGTTGAGTGTAGACTTACTTTTGTTACTGCTGATGGACGCAATCAGACTTGAGGTTCCTACTGCAGACACAAGTTTTATGGTATGCGCCATTTGTATACTTGGGGTCTATAATGGGTCTTACCAGATGTGGCAGCAGGAAAGTCGGAGATATGTAGGGGAGAGGATATGAGGTGTCAGAGTCTCATTGGTCTTAGTGACAAGGATGACTCAAATACAACACATAAGCTAAATGCAAGCAGAACACAGAAAAAAGGCAGTTACATTGTTAGTAGGGGTGCTGCGCATAACTTCTCAGAGATCATTGCTCACTCTTCTGGACAATCAAATGAGGAGGATGTCAGGGGGCGCTAGCTTGATGTCATTCCTTAAGTGGAAGTGTTTCCAGGGCCTTATCTCTGGGCATCAGTGAACAAAACAGTTGTCTGTACAGTTCCTGGTTCCTATGGGTGAGGAACTCAAGGGGCACCTGGGGTGCTCTGTCAATTAAGTGGCTGACTCTTGATTTTTGCTCCGGTCATAATCTCAGGGTCCTCGATCAAGCCTGGCATCGGGTTCCACACTCAGTGGGGAGTCTGTTGGAGATTTCTCTCTCCTCTCCCTCTGCTTCTCCCCCTGCTCATTCTTATCTCTCTTTCTCTCACTCCCTCCCTCTCTAAAATAAATAAATAAGACAAAAAAAAAATGTTTGATGGGCATGTGGAACAGAGTAAGCTATGCACATGCTTTATGTCCAGTTAAACAAGTAAGGTTTTTAGGAGCAAAACCTCTACTGAGGTATCTTTAGTACATCATATTGAAAACTGTGAGGACAATAGTTGAACCTTGAACTCACCAACATGTTGCAGAGGATTTTTTCAAAATAGAAAAAGGCAAGTACATCCATAAAATGGCTTATTTTGGTTCAGATATCTACTTACATGGCCCTTTAAGGGAGACAAATCTTATAGTATAAAGGACGGTCTCTAAGATAAGAAATGAATCAAAGAAACACAAGCAATGGGTCAGTTATCCTTACTTGTCTAGGTTTTCTGTGGAACAGTGATCATAAAAAAGCCATTTAATGAATGATCAGTAACAAGAACGGAGGTGCCGTAGCTGAATGGGAACCCATCAGAAAGTGTGGATTCACAATATTTATTCTTCCAATCCAGGAGCATGGAACATTTTTCCATTTCTTTGTGTCTTCCTCAATTTCTTTCATGAGTTCTTTATAGTTTTCTGAGTATAGATTCTGTGTCTCTTTGGTTAGGTTTATTCCTAGGTATCTTATGGTTTTGGGTGCAATTGTAAATGGGATTGAGTCCTTAATTTCTCTTTCTTCTGTCTTGCTGTTGGTGTAGAGAAATGCAACTGATTTCTGTGCATTGATTTTATATCCTGACACTTTACTGAATTCCTGTATAAGTTCTAGCAGTTTTGGAGTGGAGTCTTTTGGGTTTTCCACATATAGTATCATATCATCTGCGAAGAGTGATAATTTGACTTCTTCTTTGCCGATTTGGATGCCTTTAATTTCCTTTTGTTGTCTGATTGCTGAGGCTAGGACCTCTAGTACTATGTTGAATAGCAGTGGTGATAATGGACATCCCTGCCATGTTCCTGACCTTAGTGGAAAAGCTTTCAGTTTTTCTCCATCGAGAATGATATTTGCGGTGGGTTTTTCATAGATGGCTTTGATGATATTGAGGTATGTGCCCTCTATCCCTACACTTTGAAGAGTTTTGATCAGGAAGGGATGCTGTACTTTGTCAAATGCTTTTTCAGCATCTATTGAGAGTATCATATGGTTCTTGTTCTTACTTTTATTGATGTGTTGTATCACATTGACTGATTTGCGGATGTTGAACCAACCTTGCAGCCCTGGAATAAATCCCACTTGGTCGTGGTGAATAATCTTTTTAATGTACTGTTGAATCCTATTGGCTAGTATTTTGTTGAGTATTTTCGCATCTGTGTTCATCAAGGATATCGGTCTATAGCTCTCTTTTTTGGTGGGATCCTTGTCTGGTTTTGGGATCAAGGTGATGCTGGCCTCATAAAATGAGTTTGGAAGTTTTCCTTCCATTTCTATTTTTTGGAACAGTTTCAGGAGAATAGGAATTAGTTCTTCTTTAAATGTTTGGTAGAATTCCCCCGGGAAGCCGTCTGGCCCTGGGCTTTTGTTTGTTTGGAGATTTTTAATGACTGTTTCAATCTCCTTACTGGTTATGGGTCTGTTCAGGCTTTCTATTTCTTCCTGGTTCAGTTGTGGTAGTTTATATGTTTCTAGGAATGCATCCATTTCTTCCAGATTGTCAAATTTATTGCCGTAGAGTTGCTCATAGTATGTTCTTATAATAGTTTGTATTTCATTGGTGTTAGTTGTGATCTCTCCTCTTTCATTCATGATTTTATTTATTTGGGTCCTTTCTCTTTTCTTTTTGATAAGTCGGGCCAGGGGTTTATCAATTTTATTAATTCTTTCAAAGAACCAGCTCCTAGTTTCGTTGATTTGTTCTATTGTTTTTTTGGTTTCTATTTCATTGATTTCTGCTCTGATCTTTATGATTTCTCTTCTCCTGCTAGGCTTAGGGTTTCTTTCTTGTTCTTTCTCCAGCTCCTTTAGGTGTAGGGTTAGATTGTGTACCTGAGACCTTTCTTGTTTCTTGAGAAAGGCTTGTACCGCTATATATTTTCCTCTCAGGACTGCCTTTGTTGTGTCCCACAGATTTTGAACCGTTGTATTTTCATTATCATTTGTTTCCATGATTTTTTTCAATTCTTCTTTAATTTCCCGGTTGACCCATTCATTCTTTAGAACGATACTGTTTAGTCTCCATGTATTTTGGTTCTTTTCAAACTTCCTCTTGTGGTTGAGTTCTAGCTTTAGAGCATTGTGGTCTGAAAATATGCAGGGAATGATCCCAATCTTTTGATACCGGTTGAGTCCTGATTTAGGACCCAGGATGTGATCTATTCTGGAGAATGTTCCATGTGCACTAGAGAAGAATGTGTATTCTGTTGCTTTGGGATGAAATGTTCTGAATATATCTGTGATGTCCATCTGGTCCAGTGTGCGAAGTGTCGTAGCGAAATAAGTCAAGCGGAGAAAGACAACTATCATATGATCTCCCTGATATGAGGAAGTGGTGATGCAACATGGGGGCTTAAGTGGGTACGAGAAGAATAAATGAAAGAAGATGGGATTGGGAGGGAGACAAACCATAAGTGACTTTTAATCTCACAAAACAAACTGAGGGTTGCTTGGGGGAGGGGGTTTGAGAGAAGGGGGTGGTATTATGGACATTGGGGAAGGTATGTGTTTTGGTGAGTGCTGTGAAGTGTGTAAACCTGGTGATTCACAGACCTGTACCCCTGGGGATAAAAATATATGTTTATAAAAAATAAAAAATTATATTAAAAAAAATTATATCAAACTTTAAAAAAAAAAAAAAGAAAGTGTGGATTCAGTATTTAGAAAGGATCTTTTAGTAGACAGAGTATGAGTTTTGAATTTATTAAAAAACAAGTAGGAGACAAGAAAATAAAATCTCTTTCAACAAAACTGTTCTCAATTCTCTTCTTTTGGATAGTTTTTTAAGATTTTATTTATCCATTTAACAGAAAGAGAGAGAGAGAAATCACAGGAGGGGGGCAGCGGGGACAAGAAAGGGAGAAGCTGGATCCCTGCTGAGCAGGTTCAATCCCAGGAACCCAGAATCGTGACCCAAGTGAGCCACCCAGGCACCCCATCTCTTCCTCTAGATTTTATATTGTTACTAAAATAGATGGTACAGTTCAGCCTCTGTAGAGTCCGTGTGCAGTGAGTGTCTCAAGGTGCAAAGGATTAATAATAATAAATAAAGGAGAGAAATGTGAGAAAAACAGGTTTTAATTTGGGATGAAGGGGAAATCAGTGCTGTCATGGTTGTGAGTCACCACATACCCTGGAAGGAGTGATTTCAATATGAAGGAGATTTTTTGTTTTCTCGTTTTTTGCTTGTGCGCATATATACACATACATACATATGCATGCAAATTTATGGCATAAAATGCCAGATAATTCTATCCTTGTTTAGAATGTTCACTATTGAGCCAGTCTGGAAGCAGTTTTAATTCCTATGATGATGTATCCTAGTCATTATGAGGCCAATGACATCTAACATCTAGCTAGTCAGATAAATCCTTTTCTTTTTTGCATTAATTTAGAATTCTAAAAGGATCGCACTATAGATAAAGAGGACATAGGTAATATAAGATTGCTTACTTAGAGTACGATTAATGCATCTTCAACTACTGGGCTTTGCTAGGACTATCTTTTCACTTAACAATCTGAGATGTGAGTGTTTCTTTTGGCTCAGCCAATTTCCCACAAAGAAGAGGAAGCAAAGTGCTATTTTGGTTTGCTTTTGTTTGTTCGCTCTTTTTTCAGAAATTTTGTTGTTTGCTTTCTAAAAGTCAGCATGTGTGCAAGCCCAAATAGAGTAAAACCAGACTGTCCGGAGGTGCAGAAGCTGAGTGGCAGACTAGCCTCCTTCACCAACTGAATCACTTACTCCTAGCACAAGCGATTCAATTTTGTGCCTCAGCAAAACTGCAGATTACTACATGCCGTAGACCAGTGCGTTTCAACCCTGGCTGCAAATTAGAATTCCATAGGGAGGTACTTTTAAATACCAATGTTCAGACCCCCACCTGTGGAATGAAGCCAGATTTTTTCAAGCTATGTCCCGGCGGTGGGGGGGGGAGGGGGTATGATGCATGCGTGTACGCATGTCTGTGTGTGTGTGTGTGTGTGTGTGTGTTCATGCATGTTTGTATGTGGGTTCATTTGGACATCTCCGAGCATACGTGGATATGTGTGCTTGTGTGTATGCAGAGTAGAACTATGTGTGTACAGGGCAAGGGTGTTAGCATCCCTGGTGATTCTAATATGCATGAGGGACTCAGGGTTGAGAATCAGAGATGCATCCATCTTCATAGGTCCTTAACAAACACAGAATCTGAAACTGTCAATTTTATGAATGAGGGTGTACTGTAACTTAAGAAATGAAGAATGCTGAGTTGATAGTCTCTAAGGAAATAAGGTTACATAATAAATATTTTTAATGACTAAATGATATCTCTATTTCTGTACAGACGGGCCAAGTGGGGAGTTGAAGCAAGGCCAAAGTCCGTCCTAATGCATCCATCCTGTGTCCATCCAAATACACGAACACATGAATAATCAGCACTCCCACACTCTACAACAATACCGCGCCACAGATAATTTTATCCTGAAAATTTTTCAAATTTGCAATTAGAAATCTTCAGCACCTTAGCCTGAGAAATATTTTAGTAATAGATTTAAAATCCCACACATTTAAAGCACAGTTTTTCAGAGAACGCTTACCTTAACTACGTATTTATCTTGTATTTATGGTTACACATACAACATATGTGCAAAGCTTCTGATATAATTTTGTTTTTCTTACTAAAGAGCTGAGAGAGAATCTTTGCCCATATGGAAATAAAAGAGAATCAGCCCTGGGTAAATTTGGATCCCTTGTCTTCTAGGGTCTTCTAATTCTTCCCGTGTCCTACACAGCTTCTGTTCCACGAGAGTTTTCCTTGGGCAGCCAGCACCTTGCTTCAAGGTCATTATCTCCTCTCACTAGTTAAGGACTGCATTATGCACCTCAAAATGGCTCCTTAATTTGTTTATCTAAGTACAGCTTTTCTCCGTAACCTCAGAGTCCTTGCGTGGCTGTTCTTTATCATGCCTGATATTCTCTGCTGTACTGTAGCCTCAAGGAGGATTGTACTTGTCAGAGAGAATCATCCCTCAATTCCATGTTGGTTCCTCTCACGGAACATGTCTCATCACCTACTTTGCAAATTTTATATCCTTCTGGGAGCAGTAGTAGTCCCCTTGCCCACGGTGGACCCTGCAAATGTTCCAGCTTCACTTGGAAGTCTATTTTAAGATCATCAGGTGATTGACCAATCTCTTTAATGTTTAGAAACATTATTTCCACATCACTAGGTAAGTGAAGGAATAACAGGTCACTAAATAGTAAATACTTCGCAAATTACCCTTGTGGTTACTTTGCCTTAAATACAAACAATCTTGTACATGCAGACTTCATTCTTTGGAAAAGTCACCTCTCCCTCTATCACCATCCCTCTGAAAAAAAGCCGATCTGAGACAGAGTGCCCGCTGCCAGGTGGCCACTTCTATTACTGTCTCCTCAGGCCACAGGCACAATATATCTATGTACCCAGTTCACGTGTTTATATAAACACTTCAGAACACCCAATCAATCACTTCTTTCTAGCCAGCACTTTTCTTGGGGAAGTATATGCCCCTGACCTAGTAGAGACTAGATGTAACTCCTTTCTTTCATGAGCTCAGGGTTTAATGGGCCAAACACAACAACGGCACAGATGAGCAATTTCAAGGAGTTCTCATTATAACCAGGACCCACGTTCCAGAGATTCAGAGGACACATGTCAGAAGACACCTCCTGCTTTTAAAGTAATTTTTTTTATACAAAGTATTATAAACAATGAAGCACACAAGGTTGACAGCTTTCTAAAGGTCAAAAAAGGTTATGATTCTCCCTCTAACTGTAAAACTCTCTGAGTAGAAATTTACAAGTTTCTATCTTCCAGAATGTTAACTTCAGTAACAGTGCGTTCTATTAAAATCTCTGCAATATGCCAGACCATAATCTATGGTCTGGGAGAATAAGATCAGAGACTTTCTGGACATACATATCCTTTCAACTAACTGGAGGTATAAATATGTTTTATACTCTGCAGTGCTTCCATTTCTCGGTTGTTCTCTGTACATATGCCACCTCTACTCCCCTCCCTCGTTTCTGCCTATTCTTTTATAATCAGTTTCCTTGTTTAATACTGAAAACCACAAGTGAGAGCTGGGATTAGTGAAGTGTGCTTTAAGACCAGGAAGCTCTATCAGGAAGTACAATCTGTCCTCCACAGACACAATATCTGTGGAAACGAAACAAAAAAATTCTTTACTGAATCAACACTAACCACAGCATAGCCTGCATGGGGGAAGCAGACACACATTATCACAAAGGCTAAGGAGCATAAAACCACTGAGCCTGCAGTTGCAGGGTCATAAAATCCTGTTTTCTATTTGAAAAGCATTTAATGCTGGACATTTTGAATGCCTCATCTCAGAGAAAGCCTGGGTACAAGGGACTGAATAATTACATCTTGCAAAAGATGGGGAGTCATCATGTCAGTGAAAGCAGATGGTCTCCCCACCATTCCAATACCCCAAATCCAAACAAGTCAGTGCATTTTCACAATCTGACAGATGATAGAGGAAAAAAAAGCATTTCACTCTTAATTCTAAATAGAAGCAAGGACCTTAAGATGAACACAGGGCTCTTCCAGGAACCAAAGTGTAAATTCCCATCTCCAATGGTGTGGAGGGGATGGGGCTAGACTGGCCACCCAGAGTGCACCGTATCTATTGGTACTAAATAGAGCTTAACGGAATATTCTAAATGGATAGCAGAGTTCAGGCTCATTAGAGGCAGTATATCACCTTCCTGAGGAGAGTAGCTGGAGGTTGATATTTAGAATGCCTGTGAATTCTTTGGTGCGTGGGGGAAGGTGTCCTAAAATATTATTAAAATTACCACCTGGAGTATGCATCAAATCAGAGAGGATTCTGTATCTAAGTTGGTTAAATACACGAGGACAACATATGTGAAATCATCAATTAGACACAAGTGTGTCTAGAATTTCTAGAATCGCTCCTTTGGACAATTAGTCAACTTCTTAGAGGTATTTCTCAACATTCAAAAAGAGAATTAGGACTATTATCCAGAGAATTTGGGTTAAAATTCTTGTTCCACGTGAGGAAAAAAAAATGATAAATTCACTGAACCATACTGGAAAGGGCAGAGGATGAGAAAACAGGATATCCGATTTGTCCTTCTGGAATTGCCCCTTAAGATTGAAAGATGTGTGCCTCCATTTCCTAACATGGAAAGGGAATAATAATAATATATTTTTCACCTATAAGTATTAATATAATGAAAATAAAATGAGGAAATGAACATCTTTAGCAAAAGAACAAAATTGCTGTTCAAGATAAAACTTACCCAGACCTAATTTTAGTTTCTCTCTCTCTCTCTCTTTTTTTTTAATCTTTCGCTTGCTTCTAAGGCAAAATCATCCATGTCTGTGGCTTCAGCAGGCACAAATATACTGAGTACTGAGGGCTTTTTGAAGAAAGACCTCTTTTTAAATACGAGTATTCGACCCTTCCTGCAGAGCCTCACCTCAATTTTAGCATGCTCATCTCTACATAGGCACAGCTCTCTCATCCTGCTGGGCCACCGCCACGCCTCCCATGGTACCAGGGAGATGAGTTGGAGGGGTCAAGTTATCCTTGAACACTAAATACAGTTTTATTCTATTTTGCTTTTGTTCACTTTTTAAATTTTATTTTCTTATTCTCTAGAGGTAAAGATTTGACATCACCTTTCAAGATAATGTAATTCATGGGACTTGGAGTTGGTAAGGAGACTCTTGGTTTCATTAAGGTAAAATAAACATACTATTCTCAAATGAAGAATGAACCAAAGTTTGTTCTGCATTTATCGTAAAACAGTGCCTTCATTCTGGGCTGAGTTGTACTGCTGAACATTCGTTTTTTTTTTTTTTTTAATTTCGAGAGATTTGTTCATTTTCTGGACCCAGACGCCATTGAGGAAAGACCTTAAAATCTGTCTCTCTTGAAAGTAAGCGGATACCAGACTGTTGCAAGGTAGTGAGGTGGGGTCTGGCCTAGAGACCCAGGGAGCAGCAACACTGAACTCAATCCAACTTGTTTACCAGGAAATCTCATTCTACTTGGGTCTAAGATAGAGATGATTTTATTTCTTCTATATACTGCCTCAAAGTGTGCTCAGCTGAATCCTCTCCTCTTCTTTCCCACCTTTTAACAATGTCCTGGGAAGATTCTGTTACTTTCCCTCTATTTCAAGTATTAAAATTGGTCATTCCCCATGAAAAGTCCCATCTCTTATCTGATTCTAAATGCTTCCTTTGCTACTGCTGGCTCATGGACTGGCTGGCCCTTTTCACTTTCTTGCCATTGTCCTTTTCTGAAGGACTAGTTTCTCAAGAATGAGGGACAAGGACAAAACAATGAAGGGTAAGAGCAAATGACCTTTCTCTTACTGGGCATAGTTTTAATCCTTTTCTGCTAATGTATCTGGCTTTTCTGCCTTTGACCCATCCTCGATGACGGCCTGTGTGTGGCAGCTGTCCATGCTGTTCACACGCCTGGGACCCATCTGTGCAACGTGAGGGCCTAGTGCAGTCTCCAGATCAATCAGGACACTAGCCAGTCCGCATGCTCTGCCTGTGCTGCATTCCCACTTTCTTCTTTTAACTCAGGAGTATTCATTCAGAGGGCAGCTTTGTTGAGTGGGCTTCAGGCCAGACACCTCAGCTCTTGCTTCCACAGTGTTCTACAGTGTCCACTTGACCAAGAGGTAAGTCATCTTTGCCAAGCAAGCTGGTATGAGTCAAGGTTGCTACATTCACTTTCAGCCTGTCTCCTCTCTCCAGTTTACTCATCTTCCACTGGGGTAGATCAGTAGCAATTTGACTACCTTTGAAGATATCCAACACAGAAACGAGATCCAGTCTCCCTTTCTCACCAGTGTCTTTCGTCTCTTCATTAGAGATTTCCCTGGTCCTCCATGCACACACTCCTCATAAAAACAGTGACTCTCCCCTCATCACAGAACTCACTTCCACAGCCTGATGGGATGAAGACAGAGGGGTAGATATGCACTGTAGGAGGGTCAGTCGTGCTAACTTTTAATAAACCCTAGAGAAGTTCCATCCTCAATTATTAGTGGGCTTTTTTAAGGTTGCGGTTTTCTTACTACATTTTTGTTTTCAGGTATATAAAGTACTTATAGCTCACATCAATTCTTTGGAGTCTGCCGTCTGATACATCTCCCTTCCTCACTAATTAAATTCCCATAAAGCAGCCAGACAAGGCCCCTTAAATTATCCTATAACACCCAGCAAAATCAGGGGGCTTCTCCACCTTTCTGTGGAATGACCCTTTTATTCTTCTCTTTTTATGTTCTAATTATATCTGTATCTGTATCTACATCTCTCAATATATATATAGGCACATTTTTAAAAATTTGCTTTTTCTGTGCATTTTGGTTTCTTGCCTCAAGCTCTCCTTCCTGGACTGTCCTCCTCAGGAACATCTGCCCACCATGATCACCATTATCATGGGTTCACCTTGGCCACACCTGCTAGCTACAACCAACCTAAGGTGCTCATAGGCAGCTAGGGATTAATGACCAATGCGTGCCTTAGTCCCATTCATCTGTAAGTTTTCAGGTTAACGACGTTCTTTAAGGAGCTTCTCTGTCTTTGTGATTAAGTTAGCTTGCCCCCTTTGCCCTTTTATAACTCTCATCATACTTGAAATTACTTGCTCACTGACTATGTTCTCTGTTAAATTATATGGTTCTTGAGGACAGGGGTCAATCTCTTGGATCTATCTTGTTCACTGGTATATCCTTAGTACCTATTGCATTTCCCTAACAGCTACTTATTTATTAAGTGAATTGATAAATGTATGGAGAATGGAAATACTGTCATTAATTTTTATTAGATTTAGCAAATGATTGTTCAACCCTTCATTTGAATCTGCCCTTGGAGCTGTGAGGAACCTTATCGACTCTATCCTTCTCCACCTCTATTGATTTCGCTGCATATTCTTGGTTTCTATCCAGTCAGAGTCTGTTTGACTCTGTACTCATTTCTATCTGAACTGAAGAGGTTGGTGAAAACACTTTTTTTAAAATCAACAAATAGTGAGTATTACATGTTTTTAAATTAGATATATTTGAAGTCAACATTTTTAAAATGAAATAGTGCTTTGAGCTCCTAATGTCTTGTACATCTTAATTTCAGTATTGCCTACCGTGCATTTTTAAGTGCTCTTTCCAGGATAGTTTAAGTGGCCGAACCTAACATCAATCATTGCCTCTAAGAAAAAAATCTTAAGTTTTAAGTTTTCCTCATATGTGTGCTTGTTTAGTTTTTAATGTCTACTTATAATGAAACAGCATTTTTCTAATTGCTTCCGACTTCAAACAATAAGGCTCTGGAGAATGCTGACCCTCAGCACATTTGTGCAGAAGGAACACTGGCAGTGCTCGAAACCTTCCATCTGGTTCCCCATTATATTAGGCTTACCTCAGGACCCCACCACTGATACAACCTCTGGCACAGTTAGTGCATCCTTCCACATCCTGTCAAATTTCTTGGTTTCTCTTTTCCTCTGGCATTTTTATTGAGCTAAACTATCTGTTAACGGTACAAAGCCAAATCCTACTATTGAGGAGACTCTCAGAGGCCAAATACATCATTCCCCTTATTTTATAAATCAGAGACCCAAGATCCCCAGAACAATGTGATTCTCCTGTAGATCACAACTAGTCAGGGGAGGAGTCCAGGCTAGAATATGGGGCTCCTCATGCCCAGTTGAGGGCTCTTTCTACTATAAAACACTTGCATATTAATTCAAGTATTCTGGAAGTAATTTATCATATTTATTATCTGACTAAATTGCAGATTAAAGTGAAGGATTTGAACCACTTTAGTTTGGATATTCAAATCCCAGTATGTAGTAAATCAAGTACACACACACATGCACACACAAACTGAGGACCAGAAGTGGAGGAAAATATCCAATTATAAAAATATTTATAGGAGTGCCTGGCTGGCTCAGTTAGTTGGTAGAGCATATGACTCTTGATCTTAGTACTGTGAGTTCAAGACCCATGTTGGGCACAGAGCTTAAAAAAAAAAAAATTGTAGACAGTACAACAAAATAATTTCAAGGAAATTGGACAAAATCTAAAAATCATTAAATAAAATTAGTATTTTACCACCCCTGCTCCGGGTTTTGTTTTGTTTTAATCTGTTGTGTTTTGGGTTTGATTTCACTTCAAAGTGTTCAACTCCCCTGCCCTTCCTGGGTCTTCAGAGAAGCCATCAGAATGCAGCGGCAGGATTCTCACTCCACCCCCCCCCCCTTCTCTCTTGTAGCTGCAGTCCCACAAAGGTAATCATTCCCCAACTGTCAGAGAAATCCCTCCTCCCAGAAATGGTAGCTGGGCATATTTCTCTGAAGTTTTGTGGTAGTGGTCAGCTGCTGTCACTAAGGATTAACTGGTCTCCGAATAACCAGAAGCATAAATCAAAGTGGGAGCAGAAAAGACAGATCCTCCTCACCAAGTCTATGAAGGCATGGAAATGCGGCCTGTAGGCTCTTTCATCTTCTCAGCCACACCCACACGTGGAGAGGCGGCTGCATTAGCACAGTCATCTTCAAAGGCAGAGGACAGCAAAGCAAGAGGGGAGAAAAAAGAAAAAAAAAAATCTTAATGACTAATTGGCAAACCATCTGTCTATATGTGTTATCTCCCTATGTTACCTTCACAATTTTCCTTTTTAAGTTCTCATTGATCTAAGCCTGAAGACATTAAAGTTCGTAATATATTCTGGTCTGCTCATCAGGAAAGTCATCCTAGTGTGTCAGGGCTGGGCAAGCCTGCAGTCCAAACCCTAGCTTAGCAATAAAGTAAACTGAGGGCCAACAGTGGGGGTAACTTGGCCAGAATCCTGTACCTCCTTGGGGAATGAGCCAGAGCTAGCTATCCCATGTTCTGATTCCTTCCTCAGACTTGCTAGGACAGTATCTGATTAAAAAACTATCTTGCCTTTACTTGTACTATTTTATACCTTTCATCGCTGCCTGTCCAACCTTCCTAGCTTTAGAGCAGGAGCCTTAGTTTCTATCCTCTTCCATCAAAACTTGCAATTAAAAAATGTTTTACATCTGTCTTTCATTACTTCGGATGAATGAGAATCCCCACACCATCTTCCCTGAGGGCGTGTTCATGTTCAGCCACATAGTCTGGGTTCTGGAACAAAAAATTCCATTCCTGTTAAAGGGTCCAGCATCAGGGCAGATTGTGGGAAAAGGTGGGAAGTTTTTTTGACCCTCTAGTCTCTCAGCTACTGATAGCTACGATTGGTAATAACAAAATGCACACATCACGTCCCCTTTCAAGAAACCATGTGGGGCGTTGGTTCATGATTGTAAATGGGCAAGTTCAGTTTGGTAAGGTGATAAGGTGAGCCCTCTAGTCTCAAACAGCATTCACGAGTGTAATGCAGAGTAGTCCTACTTTTCCAGTGGAGACAGTACAAGGTTTCTCTATGTCTCACTCTCTCTCTTTTTAAAAATCTGAATAAATGTATCTTCAGTGTCATTGCTGTTGTGTGCATTTCAGGGTCTCTCTACTCTGCCTCAGACCTCCTGGGGACTCAGAAGAGGGAACATCTGTTTGCCTGTTTTACTCCCTTTTGCAGAACCTGCTAAATAGGGAAGAAGCTAAATTTTTAATGTTCCCGAAGCTCTGTGTGTGAAACGATGATATTGGGCTGCAATTGAAGAAGAGTTTTAAAGACAGGCAATTTTATACCAACTTACATAATGCATGCCAAAGTGTGAGGCTGTTATGGAATCGCATCTGCAATTGTGAGCTGCATAATACAGCAATAGTATTTGAATATTATCAGATTGTAAATGGCGGAAATGCGGTATTAAGTGTTTGTGAGGAGTGAATTATGCCCTATTATATCACAGAGACCCTGGGAGCAGTGGAAGCAGCCGGTGAATGGCGGGTTTCTCTGATTTATTAACAGGGTTTGTTGACTGGGATTATGCTTATTTTTATGTGAGGCACCATTATCAGTTCTGAGGCTCTACTCTAAAAGGACACACACAGAGAGGAGGGATAATAGTCACGTGCCTCCCTTCCTGCATGTCACAGCACCTGGAACATCCGCAATATTTGACTTTCTTTGGAAGGAAGAAACCTAGAGAAATATACAAAGAATGAAAACAAATCTCCGCAAACTAGCGAGAGAGTTTGGGGAAAGCTGGGGATGTGGAAAAGGAAGGCTCAAGAGAGACCTGATCACAGACTGTAAGTACCTTTGAGGTAGCATTATAAATGAAGGGTTGAAATTATTAAGTCTCAGATGATGGCAGGAGTAGGTGCAAGGGCCTGAAGCTAAGGAAGAGGCAGCTTGGACCAGCTAATAAGAAAAGTTTCTAGCAGTAAGAATGACAGAGCAGAGAAATAGGTTCCCAAGAGTCGTGGCAGATAATCAAGAAATAGGTTAGGTAACGGGGTGCCTGGTTGGCTCAGTGGGTTAAAGCCTCTGCCTCCAGCTCAGGTCATGATCTCAGGGTCCTGGGATGGAGCCTGCTTCCCTTCCTCTTTCTCTGCCTGCTTCTCTGCCTACTTGTGATCTGTCTGTCAAATAAATAAATAAAATCTTTAAAAAAAAAATAGGTTAGGTAAGACATTGGCAGGACTGATGGGGTAAAGACAGCTAAATGGATGCAACAAGTGGACTTTGGAGTTTCTGTTTCTGGAGACATTTGTGAAATAGTAAATGCAAACATTTTCCCCACTGAATGGTGTTTTGCCAATATTCCTAACAAAATCTTTACTCTTGTGTGCCAATGTCATATATAAGAAACAAAACTTCCAAGTAGATTGCCAGCTGGAAAGTCTCAATCAACAAATGTGATGACCTTTCCTTCCCCTACAAGTACCCCCATTCTTGACTTTGAAACTTCTCCAGGAGACTATAGAAGTTAAAATAGGCTGATGGGCTAGAGAAAGCTTATTGAAGGAGTTGAGCTCTAAAGGGCAGGGAATTTAAGGCACATTTTATATTATTTATTCATTACTTGTAACATAATCATTTAAAAAAAGATATGTGTTTGTAGTTGAGGATTTAAATAAGAAGGAAGCAGATTATTGTTCTGGCTGGGCATGCCTCCTGGATGTTCTGTGTCCCAAGTGAATTCAGCAATAAATAGCAACATTTGTAGTCAAGTAGCATCTTTAGGCTGTAGGATTGAAACATCCACCTCTCAAGGGTTGGTGGTTGTTCTCAACTGACAGTTAGAAAGAATAATAATAATATCAACAAGTGCTATGAACAATTACGTTTTAGAGATGTCTCCATATCAGTATGTAGAGTGTTACATGTAATCCCTACTCTGCAAATTCAAGAGTCGATGGCGCCAACAACAGCCTCCCTTTCCATCACCAATTCATTGGTGTCATTAGAAAATGAATCCACAGCTATAGTGGAGGGTCATCTCCATTGGGTGAGAAACCATGAGTAATATATAAAATATGGAAAACAACCTGAACTGTACTGCAGACTGCTACAAAAAAATCAAAGTAGCTCTAAAAATGTGGTGTCAGGATCAGATTGGAACTAAAACAATTGCAAAGAAGTTCAGTAGGTTGGCACAGTTCAGAACTTCTGCATCTCTCCTTACCCCCAAATCTTTGGCCAGGCAGTGAACAACAGTGGTTCCTGAGCCCAGGCAACCATAATAAATGTGAGCTCCTAGGGCAGAAAGTAAGGTTGAATGACTGCTGAAGTTCTGGGTGAATAGGGTAAACCCACACCTACGCTACCTTTCCTTCACTGTAACTCTACCCATACATCAGTATAAACTGCAGTGGTGTGACCTGGCCCATAGCTCCTGGAGTCCATAAAAATAGACACAGCATTACCAGCTATGTAACAGTGGACCTTAAGACAAATATAAATATACAACTGAGCATAACCTTGGGAGAGCCACATCACAAAAGAAAGGCAGAAAACACAGCAAATGGAAGAGCATATACTCAACAGAAATTGTGCATGAAACAAATAAGAGAGTAAAGGGGTATTGTACATATCCACTGAGAAACACAAGAGGATACTTTGTTTTTTTAAATCAATTTGAAAACTTGGAAACAAAATTTAATTCCTGAAGAAAAGGAAGGAGAAAATGTGAAAATAAAAATAAAAGTTGAATGGTAGACTATTCACATATTAAAAAGCTGTATTTTTTTTTTTTCAGTGAGGTGGAGTCGAGGAGTTTTCCTTACTCTGATGGAGTATTTTATACTGAAATCACATGCGAAGACTTTTGGACATATGTTCAATACTGTTCTAAAAAAATATCAAAGGAAAATGGAGGGGAAATACGCAAAGTCAAATTTTTTTTTTAAATTTTGCAGGACTGAAGAAAGATGAATTTCTAGATTGAAAGAGCCCACCAAATATTGTATGACCAAAACAAAGACAAAGAAAAGATTGCACATAAAAATATTGTGAGATTCTAAAACTCCAAAGATAAACAGAATGCACTTAGGATATTTTAAGAGAAAGAAAGAATATAAATGGAATTTCAAACAAAGCAACAAAGCTCGACCTCAGAATCTCCTCAGTAACACTAGGTGCATGAAGTCCATTTTCCACAAGATTCTTAGAGAAAATTATATTGAACACTATTATTAATTTTGGGGGCAAAATAAAGACTTTTTAAAAAATCTTTTCCCATTTAAAATTTAGTATTTTTTATTTCTTTTTAAATTAAATTAATTTTTTTGTGTGTATGTTTCAAAATTCATTGTTTATGCACCTCACCCAGGGCTCCATGCAATATGTGCCCAAATAAAGACATTTTCAGATTTTTTTTTAGGACATGGAAATTTTGTATCCATAATTCAAGTCTAAAAGAATTATTGGAGCATACATTCCAACAAGTAAAATAGATGAATCCTAGAGGAAAAAAAAAAAAAGAATTTAAGCAATAGCAGTGAGCAAAGAAATCAGTAAAATGTATTGCTAAGTATAAATGAGCATAATTATAAAACATTGACCTGAAAATGGCATATGATATTCATGTTTTATAACATCACTACACATACAGCAGAGAGTAACCCTAAGAAAGAGTCATGGGTTTTTTATCTTTTTTCTTTATTCAAGGACTTAAACATGGTCTCATTTCTCCTCTTCTGAACATGGGATAATAAAGAGAGCCTTACTTCCCTGACATCCTGTTACAGATATCATTTCATTTCATTGTTTAGATGTTTTATACGCACTGTAGCACAAGATTGATTATAAATTCCTTCAGGAAAGTGAGTTTATCCATTTATTCATTTAATAGATAATAACTAGCATTATTTTATATATATGTAATAACTATTGTGTGTGTGTGTGTGTGTGTCTATATATACACACACAATAGGTAATAACTAGGATTTTGAAGGTGCCAGTTAGATAAAGAATGAAGGTTTGTATTCTGTGCTGGCTAGTGCAAGAGAATCAGAAAACAAAGGTGATTATACTAAACCAAGAAACATACAAACAAGTCATGATCTTATAAAATAATTTGGTACAGAAGAAAAGAAATCACTTAACAATACAAAAAACACAGTTGCCTGTCTTTATTAGCTGGGAGAACTGTCTATCACAAAGACTCACAGGCAAAAACCTAGGCCTTATGAAAAGTCCCAACTCTACCAGAAAAAAGCTCTCCACTCTCAACTGCCATAAGAGCCCCTTCAAAATATTTGACAGAATAAATTCACTTCCTTCAGTAAAGGTAATAAAGAGAAACAAACACAAGACAGAATGATATGACAAATAAAATAGGAAAAAGATAACTATCAAAAAATAGTGGCCAAGTGTAAATAAAAATGTAAATCAAACATTTCACCATCAATGAAGGAAGATACTATGTCCAACTCTGCTTTGAAACAAATAATAAAATAGTAATAATAATAATAATAATTATATGTTAAGGAAAGCATATCATGAGTCAAAATGGCTCAGTAAATAGAATTTTAAAAATCATAAAAATCTAGGTGAAATAGAAAGGAACACAAAATATAATAACATCTATAGGACACAGAGATGAAAAATAAAAGCAAAATAAAATAGAAATTAAAAAAAGAACTTGTGGGGTCCCTGGGTGTCTTCAGTGGGTTAAACTTCTCAGGGTCCTGGGATCAAGCCCCGAATTGGGCTCTCTGCTCAGCAGGGAGCCTGCTTCCCTCCCCCTCTCTGCCTGCCTCTCTGCCTACTTTTGATCTCTCTCTCTCTCTCTGTCAAATAAATAAATAAATAAATATTAAAAATGCTAAAAAAAAAGAAGAATTTGCAAGGAAAAAAGGCAGTTAATAGAGATTCAAACTATACGTATTCACAGATCTTAAGAAAAATAAAACCCCCAAAATTTCAAAAAATCAAATACTAAAATATATAAATCAAGAAAACTGTCATTTAATTAAAAAGATAATTATTTCTACTTATTAAAAAATACAACCCGTTCCAGAGAATCATCAGAATGATCAAGTTGAAGACACATCATAATAAAGGTACGAAACTTAAACTATGGGAAAAAACATCCTTAGGGCATCATGAGAAATAAGCAATTGACTTATAAAAGGGGGAAACAGAGAAGGAAGCAAGGTGGGTGACGAATTCTCCATAGTAACTATCAATACAAGAAGACAATGGGGCCACATCTACAAATTCCTTGAAGATAAGAAGTAACCTAAGGATTTTCTATCTAGATCAAATGTCAATCAATTATAACATCAAGAGATAAGTGTTCTTTATTTTATTTTATTTTATTTATTTGAAAGAGAGAGAGCAAAAGAGAGAGCACAAGCAGGGGAAGAAGGAGTAGCAGACTCCCCACTGAGCAGGGAGCCTGATGCAGGATTCAATCCCAGGACCCCGGGATCATGACCTGAGCTGAAGGCAGACACTTAACTGACTGAGCCATTCAGGCGCCCCGAAAAAAGGTTTTTAACATACAAGAACTTAGGAAAGATTGCTGTGAATTTACAGATCCTACTTTAAGAGCAGAGTCAATTGAGATATCACTAGGGAGACTACAGCAAAAGCCCTGGCCACAGGCAAGGCCTGTAGTTAACTGTGGATCTACAACTCAAACAAATCTGAGAATGAGGTAATGGACAAAAACCAAAGTTATATGTGTGAGAATATAGAAATTACCCAAATAACACAAACTGAAAAAAAAACAAGGTAAGTAGTTAAAAGACAGAATCTTATCAATGGAAAATGTAAAAACCTTATCCAAGTAACAAGCTTGCTTAAAATATAAAAACAGATGCTAATCAAGAAAATAAAACTAGGAAGATTTGCAGATGAGAAGGAGAGAGGCTTATAGTGAACATTTAATAGACTAATACTTTGAGGCTAACATAAAGATAATTTTAAAAATCCATTTTTTCGGGCGCCTGGGTGGCTCAGTGGGTTAAAGCCTCTGCCTTCGGCTCAGGATCTTGGGATCCCAGGGTCTTGGGATCCCAGGGTCTTGGGATCGAGTCCCACATCAGGCTCTCTGCTCAGCAGGGAGCCTGCTTCCCTCTCTCTCCCTCTGCCTGTCTCTCTGCCTACTTGTGATCTCTGTCTTTCAAATAAATAAATAAAATCTTAAAAAAAAAAACATTTTTTCTTAAATATCTGAATTATTAACACATTTTTCAAAGAAGCACAGAGGGACGCCTGGGTGGCACAGTCAGTTCACTGTTGGACTCTTGGTTTCAGCTCAGGTCATGATCTCATGATCAGGGATCAAGCCCTGTGTTAGGCTCCCTGCTCATCAAGGAGGTCTACTTGAGTCTCTCTCTCTCTCCTTCTCCCTCTGCCCCTATCCCTGGGATCTCTCTCTCTCTCAAAAAAGTAAATAAATCTTTTTAAAAAAACAAAGTAGCACAGAAACCTACATAAAGGGGCTATATAAAGATAATTATTAGGCCCATAAATGTATGTCATATCAGTAAATTTAAATTGGTTAAACTCACCTCATAAAAGAAAATGACTTTCAGAGGTGATCAAAATGATCCCAAAGCAAAATCTCACCCCCCATCACATCCATGCTGTAAGGAAGTCACCACCACACACATACATAGACATATAAAAGTCAATCAAAAATACTGAACATTTTAAAATTGACAAAACCCTCTAGAAAAACTCCAGGAAAAAGAAAACAAGAGGTTATGATCTTAATATCAGACAAGTTTAAACTGTGACCAAAAAGCACTAAAAGGATAGAAGAATCACGTTTAACTGCTAGAGTAAAAAATATAGCCAATATAAATATCTATACTCCAAATAATATAATGCAAACACTCTGAAGCATTCCACTAGAACATGCAAGGAAAAACAAATAAAAACATTAACAGACTTTGTCACCTTAGCACATTCAAAGAGGTAATCTGAGACAAGTTTCATAAAGGGCTTGTTTACAAGTTCAGGGTACAGAAAAACCACAGAATCCCAGGAATTGTTGAACTCCCAAGGCTGATAACAAGCTTTGACCAACCTTAAGTCTAAAGTAGCAAGAGGTGTAAGCGATTTTCAATATACGAAGTCAGGGACTTCCAGGTAACTAACCCAAAGTCTGTAGTCTAGTACCTTTCTCCTAATATTTTGTCTCCAAACAATACAAAACATGATGATGTTGGAAATTAATGCACAAATATAATATATGGTGAGAGTGTTATATATTACCGTAAAAACCCTGAATGTTTTGACAAAGTAGACATAGCGTATTTAATAAAGGGAAAAGATGGGCGAAAAACAAAACAAAAATTAGAATAAGTTCCTCATTGTATAGGCTACAGATAAGCATTAAAGAATGTTGAGGGGGGAAAATAACTGAGAAATCAGATAGAAAAATATTAATAAGAAAATAGGAGGTTAAGGGGGCACCTGGATGGCTCAGTTGGTTAAGCATCTGCCTTCAGCTCAGGTCATTATCTCAGAGTCCTGGGATCAAGTCCCCTATCAGGCTCCCTGCTCAGAGAAGAGTCTGTTTCTCCCTTCCCTCACTGTTCGTGTTTTCTCTCTCTAGCTCTCACTCTCTTCAATAAATAAATAAAAGGTTTAGGGAGAAAAAAAAAAAAAAAGAAAATAGGAGGCTAAGAACATTTAACAAAAGTAAAAATATAAAGGTTATCCCTAGGATGAATACAGAAACTTTTCTAAATACAACATAAAAAATGTTTTATAAGTAATAGAAAAAATACATACACCATGCAAAGAAACCCAGCATACACAAAGAGTGTAATAATAAAATATTACGGTAGGGTTGAAATCAAATGTATCAGTCATTTTGGTGATTTAAACTGGACTCAAATGATCTAATAAAAGATAAAAATGTCATAGGGCACCTGGGTGGCTCAGTTGTTAAACGTATGCCTTCGGGTCAGGTCATGATCCCAGGGTCTTGGGATTGAGCCCCCCATCAGACTTCCTGCTCAGTGGAGATCCTGCTTCTCCCTCTCCCTCTGCCTGCCACTCTGCCTACTTACGCTGTCTCTTTGTCAAATAAATAAATAAAATGTTTAAAAAGAAAAAAAAGATTAAAATGTCCTATTCCATTCACAAAACAAGATAGAGGTGTACAAGGGAAATGGAAACAGAGAGAGGGGTGAGAGCAATCTTGATATCAAAAAAATCTAGAATTCAAACCCCAAACCATTAAACGTGAAAAAGAGCACTTTCAAATGTTAAAAACCACAATTGACATATATGGATATTTATGCACCAAGTAACACAGTGACCATCTTTATGAAACAAAAAAAAAAAAAAATAGGACATACCAGGGCACAAGGAGAAACACTAATAATAAGAGGCACTTGCACATGACTGTAAAATAAGAGAGATGAAGTGGACACAATAAGTCAGGATACAGAAGACTTTAAAAATGTAATCAATGAGATAGATCTTATATATTAAACTTTACATCCTGATAAAGTAAATGCAGTTCCTTCTTAAGCACCCATGGCATATGGGCAAAAACTGGTCATAAACCAAGTTCAGAGAAAATGTTAGTAATTTCCATAAAGTAGAAATATAAATGACATTCTGATAGCAATGAAATAAAACTACAAATTATCAACAATGAAACCAAAAACAAAAGGCCCTGCCACATAGAGCATTTTAAAGCTTCCTATGAATCAACTCTTTAGAGAAAGGCAGAAACAAACTGAAATTGCGACTTTTTATGAAAAACAACAGCAATGAAAATACTATACACCAGAACATAAGAGATGCATTTAGAGCAGAGATCAGAGGAAAATTCATAGCATTAAACCCTTTTATCAGTAAAAATGAAAGAATGATAATAGACACAAAGTCCCAGTTCAAAACACAAAAAAGGAAGAAAGCAAACACAAAGAAAGTATAAAGATTGAAGGAAAGATTAAAATGAAAGAAGAAACTAAGGAAGAGAATAGAGAAATGGATCTAACAAATAAATCAAAATCCTGTTTTTTAATAAAATTTCAAAAAATAGACAAACCACGAGCTAACTTATCAATTAAAAGAAGAAAAGAAAAATATGCAAGACAAGACATGAGAAAGAGGACACAACCATTGAAACAAATAGATTTTTTTAAATCACTGGAGATGATATTGTAGATATTTTTTTACAAATAAATTTGCAAACCCAGATGAAATTGTGTTCAGGAAAAACATACGTGATGCCATTAGGATATGGGAGTGTTATGGCCAAGAAAGATGCTATTAAATACAACAGATATACATGAGGGAGTAAACTGAAGCAAAGTACTGTCTGCTAGAATTCTTTTCCTGAAATATGAATATATAATGTATGCTAATCAGGGACGTTATCACACACTCATACCTATCATCCCTCCTTCTGCCTCCCGCCCCAATCAAACACTATAATCAACATCTAGCCCATAATCCAATCTGAGTTTTGAATAGCCATCTCTTTGACCCTCCGCATGCTACACAGTAGCCCTACATTCCCCCTTCACCTTTGGTACCATGAGACAGATGAATGAACACAGGGGCTATTGTGGGGAAGTCCTATTGAAGAATGAGATGGATTCACCTTGCAAATATGCAAAGCATTAATGACCACTTATGTGAAATTCCCCAAAGGCTGTTCATTAAGCCCAAATCAGGCTTCCTGTTGTGGCTCCTCTGAAAGAGATGACAGGCCACTGTGTCCTAGAAATGGGACTCCCACTGGGAGGGAAGGACATTCAAACTGACTCTGTGCCCTCAGGGTAGGTGTCCCATGAAAGGCCCCATGAGGGGGCTTGACTTTCATATCTGAATGGTATGAATATATTTGCCTGTCATTTCCATGTTAGTCAGCATACAGCAGCCTAATTACTACTTTCTAAAGCCACTGTATAATAGTGAAGGTCATTAATAATTGATGAAAAGCTATTGACCAAAATGAAGTGAGTCCTTGAATATAACTAATAATTTTTAAACCATTACTAATATTTACTGAGCACTTACTGTGTGCCAGACATTCTAAATGTTTTATTTCGATTGTTTCATTCAATCTTCACAACAGTTTTATGAGCAAGCTGAAACACAATTTGTATTTGCTCATTTCGTGTCTTTAAGCAGATGACAGATTTTTATCTTAGAGGATAATCAAGGCCCTTCTAGGTGTGATTTGTGATTCAATCTGCCATCCTGATGATGATTTTTTTTTTCTAACATTTTATATCATCATTAATTAAAGGGATTCCATGAAACTTGGTAACACTTGCAGAGACCTGCGGTTACACTGAGCACACATTATAGGACATGGGGCCATCGATACATGCTTCCAAAGGGTGGATATTTGGCAATGCAATTCACGTTCTACAAATAAGATAACTTTGTTTTCTTACTCTCCTATTAAAAATGCTATGCTTTGGGAAAAACAAATCCTCACTGTACAAGTAGCAAGAATGGACCCAGGGTTCTTCTCAGCTCTAATTCTAAGATAGCAGGAGACTAGAGACTCCTGAACCACAAAGATGTTAATTTTCATGATTCAGGGTAAAAAAAAAAAGTGAAGGAGTGAGGTGGTCATTCATTTCTGATCTTTATAAGAAAGACATAGAGCAGATACGTTGAAACCCAGCTCAATCTAGTATTGAAAAAACTTATTATTGCTCATGCACATTTTTATCTCCCACACAGTTTATCATAATGTGTCTTGTGTTAGTAAAAAACTGTTACAAAGCAAGCCTTGTATGTGATCGACTGTGTGTGTGTGTGTGTGTGTGTGTGTGTGCTTTCTCCAATATTCAGTCAGTCTTTATTTTGACCTTATACACACCTAAACATTTTGTAAGAGAAGGTCTATTACTTATAGTCTAGAAGAAAGAGGAAAATTGATGCATATCAACCTCAGGTGCACAAAGCAGGGCAGACAAGAACTTCCCACAATTGACTGGATCTTGAGATTCTGTTTTGGTTAATTCCAAAATAATATGGTGCTTGGAGAGGTTCCCAAACTGACCAAGTCTTTGTAGAAGTTGACTAGAGACAATGGGGAGACCAGAGGTGAAGCACTGCTTGATAGTTCAGCAACATCTCTGGCTGGAGACCCACCCGTTTTACCATATGAGACAGAAAGTGTGTGGTGTTTCAGCCTGGCTCTTTTCCTAACACTCAGGTGACTTGAGCAAGTTATTAAATCTTATAATAGGGCAATGATGCCCACCTTACCCGGCATTATGTTAGGGACTAAATGAGCTAATGTCTGTAATGCATTCAGCACAGTGCCTGATATAAATGTGTGTGTAAGTAGGTCTGTACTTAAAAATCAATGGCAAGATAATATTAGTTTCTTTCTAAAGGACGAGTGAATCTTGAGGAAAACTCAGGCATCCTAAACACTGTGGACATTTGTCCTTATAGCGAACATTTAATACGTGTGATTTGGGGGGGAGGGCTCTGCTAAATTAAGTGGTTCCATACATCCTGCCCCATTGACTTGCTCACCCTTAGCTGCAAACACATGCAGTGTAGTGTCTGTTGTACACCTACAGTCCCAGTGCCAGGGTACAAATTCCTTTTCTTGCTTTTGATGCATCTCAGTCTATGCACATAACAAATGTCTCCCTTAGTTTTGCTCTTTCCTGATCATTCATATTTACAGGTGCTATTACAGAAAATAGAATGTCTCATTTTGTTATCCTTTCTGTGATGATGGCTAATAAAGATGAGTCTTTTTTGCATTTCTCTTTCCACACATAATATAAAAGGTAGAAGGAATTGTGATGACTGTTCAAAGCCACCATGGGTGGTGTGAGAGTATGTGTGTGTGCAAGACTGAGATTTATTTTGCCATCTATGTGGGGAGAACATAGAAAGTCATATCTTTTGCTAAGTCTCTAGTAACATCTCAGCCTGAAATTATTAGAAATCTCACTAATTAGTCAATCCAGCCCAATGGTAGAATTTAATTTCCCCCATCCAGATCCCAGTGGACTCAGAAAGAATCCACAAAACAAACCTGTTTGGGAAGAACTTCTCCAACTTCTTCAATGATATATCTTTATCAGCACAAAGAAAATAATGTGTGTGCCCAGGGCTCTGGAATCTAAACTTAACTGGCCCATAGCAAGTGTGAAATTTCTTTGAAGTCTCTGTTTTATCTTCCAAATTCATGCACACCTTGCTTTTTATTCCATAAAATATATTTGGTGTTTGTTGTAATATAAAGATGTTTAAAATTACTTCTCAGCTCACTTAAACTTTTATGCTAAAAACTGAGAGCCCCAGGAAGTTGGCCAATGTTTACTCTATTGATTCACACAGTCTCTCTGACATACTTGTTTATATATACCAGTTTGAGAAGTATAAAGTCAGCAGAGGTCTCTGCAATTCCCTGGAAGGGCTTTAGATCCCATATGCCAAAACTCTCTAGCCTCTGTCTACCTCATCCTCCTACCAAGCCCCCTGCCATGTGATGTAAGAACACCTACCCACAAAGTTTATCTAAAGATTTCCTGGTTAGTTGACATGGTATAAGGCTGCTTTAGCATGATTACCATTTGAGCTTCATTTTTTCTATTCACATTCTGTTCACAGGTTTATTTTTGGTCTTCAAATCAAATTAGCAATGGAACCTCTTTCATATCTCTAATAAGCCTACATGTAAATGCAGTGGATCAGAATGACCTGCTTTGCGTCAACAACCCTAATCCCAGTCCATACTCTTGTCTCTATAGGTCTTTAATTTCTTTTGTACTATATTTTATTGTAAGTATATGCCTATGTCTATGTTTAACTGATGCATCTCATCAAGTAGATAGAGTTGAAAATCTGATGATGTTTTCATCTGTTTGTCTTTCCTGGCCTTCTTCATTGAATTCTTCATCCAATGCACTGAACTCCTAAAAAGGTGAAAATCAAGAGCAAACCTACCACCTCAAATGCTGACCTACTTTTGAAGTTTCAGTTTTTTCAGGTAATGAGGTATTGGAGAAAGCATGGAAGGAGGTTGGTTGCTTTCTCCCAGGTATTGTTTCACACAATTTCTATAAATGTTTTTAGTATTCTTAATTGGCATGAAGATATATATGATTGTTATGCTGGTCCTTAGTAGAACTCAAAGAATGTCTTTTTACATGACAACTGGAAATCACAAGAAGGGAATGGGAAGAGAAGATGACATTCCATTACTAATGGTGACAGTATCCCCTAGATTATGTGATATAGGAAATATTAACTGAATGATTTAGATAGGACAAGTAATAATCCCCTTCCCACCTTCTGTGGGAAGCATGATTGTTCCAACTGATGAATTGTTAGACCTGACTGGAATGTGAAGGAAAGGAAAGGCAACATTTGATTAAAAGGCTGGTAGTTTCCGTAGTACCAATAGAATGAGTCATATTTACAAGTTTATGCATTAGATTGTTGAATCTGGTGATGAGCATCTCCTTAAATTTTGCACCTTAGGTGGCTCATTTTCCTTACCCTTGTTCTAGTCCTGATGTCAAGATACCTGCCAACTAGTTTATAAACCTCTTTATTAGAAAAGAGACTATATGTTTTATATATCTTTAGCCTGGCCCTCTGTGCACAGATATGAAGAGTCTCAATTTTCACAGCTGCAATACAGTTGTCTTATCATGGTTCAACCAAATAAATGAACCACTTGCCAGTCCTCTTAAACAACTTTTCTTTTCTTGTCTCTTGACTTTTGTTCATGAGATCTCTACTTCTTCCAGAATTACTCCCCTGTAGTGGACAGAGTGCTGTGCTACCAGGCTTTTTTATTTTCCCAGCTGCTGAGAGAGTTGATAATTGACAGTCTATCTGAGACCTTCCTTCCAGAAACTGCCCTTGGCCAAAGACAGCCATTTCAACCAGTCTCATCCTCTTCCCAGGAACATCTTACATTCAATCACTGGCCAGTGCAGGAGTTTAAGTCTGACATCTTGTTCCAAGTCAAGACAATTCTGAAGGGCCATCCCAGCTATAAACTCCTCCATACCTTGAGATCTACAATATGAATTCATTATGGCCCAACTTGTCCCTTTGCTAAATTCCATTTTTTTTTTCACTGCCAAACAAGTATGGTTCCAAGAGTGCTTATAATAAATCTCCAGTATGCGATTTCTAACTCAGAGTCTGTTTCCTAAGGAATCCTCACAAGTAATGGTCTGAGAAAGTAGATTAAAAAAATGAAATTTTACAGTAGAATCACCCACTCACTGACTAGCAATGAGGACTCAATTATTGATCGGAGATAGAGCACAGATAGTCTCTGTATGCAGTAGCAGTGAAATTTTTAATAATTCCATTGGTGCTAAGATTGAATAGCATAGTGATGGAAGAAAATGCATAGCCTAGGGTAATGCATCATCCTGTTAATAATGTGGGGGGAGATAATAATTCTAAGCAAAATAGAATCAGAAGGCAGTTGTTAAGGGCAATTGATGATTTGGTGAAAAGCAGTGAAAAGTGGAAGGTAATTAATTATCTATTAAAGGCTAAGGATGAAAGTCAGAGGACCTTCTTGGTAGGCAATAAAAGGACTCATTTACTGCAGAAAGAGGGTCAAGAAAGTTGAGAATCAGGCCCAGGTCTTAAGCAGAATTGTGAAACAATTCCAATGAAAGGTAATTTTGCAAACCCTGAAAGTCTGATATGCCAAGGTCAGGGTATGATTTGAGAAAGAGATGTGGGAAGAGGACATCTACTCATTTGCATTTATACACTCATAAATTGTAAATGTCCAGATTCCCCTGAATTCTCTGAGTCTAAAAATGCAGCCCAGACCTCTTTTTTTAACAGTTAATGTCCTCTTTCCTGTCCCTGACCTTTGGTTGAAGAAAAACAAAGATCTCTTCCTTGAAAAATCAACACATGAAACCCACAAACCCTCAGGATTTACCTCCCCATTCCTCCTGGTCACTAGACCAAGAATTGGAAAACTATAGAATTGTTTGTGTTTGTATCTGTATTTGTTTTGCATGTAGAATTTTATTAAAATCTTGAGAAAAATGTAAACTCTCTGTTCTGTACAAATGCCAAATGTTTCTGATCCTTTTTCTGGGAGGAATAGAAAATAATGTGTATACCAGTCAAGTGGCAGCATGACATACACCTGATCAAAGCAAAGTCCAGAAGCTACATGTGGGAATACAGCATTATTGAGTTTGGCTCTAATATCCGCCTCTAGGATTTCTCTGGCCTCTCTAAGAGCTAGACTATGCAATAAAGGGAGATATAAGAGAACCACTACACTGCATACTTTAGTCATTAAGGGTAGCAGATGTCTCTCACACTGTTGTAATAATATTTTTGATTTACCATCTTACCTTGGGGAAGGAAATTACAAGAGTTTGTCACATGACCTTCACTGCTATGGTAGTCTTTATCCTGCAAGCCAAGGATGTGATTTGAGTGTTCTTCCAACAACCAAGTACATTTCAAGTATATATTTGAGTACTAGATATATGACCTTTGGTGGGTCCATAGTCCCAAGAGACCCTCTATGAGTCAAATCTATTTGATTTATTACCTGGTGCTCTTTCAACCCAAGTATAATAGCACTGGGGGCATGATGAGGCTTTGAGTGCATGGGTATTGATGACAAATAAGATATGACCAACAATCCCAAAAATGTTTGTATTTGTACTTTCCATCAGTGTTCCTTCCATCATTTACCTGAGTAGATGGCCATAGATAATTTTTGTTAAGAACTCCAGGATCACGAAATAAATCAAGCAGAGAAAGACAACTATCATATGATCTCCCTGATATGAGGAAGTGGTGATGCAACATGGGGGCTTAAGTGGGTAGGAGAAGAATAAATGAAAGAAGATGGGATTGGGAGGGAGACAAACCATAAGTGACTCTTAATCTCACAAAACAAACTGAGGGTTGCTGGGGGGAGGGGGTTTGGGAGAAGGGGGTGGGATTATGGACATTGGGGAGGGTATGTGCTTTGGTGAGTGCTGTGAAGTGTGTAAACCTGGTGATTCACAGACCTGTACCCCTGGGGATAAAAATATATGTTTATAAAAAAAAAAAAAGAACTCCAGGATCATTATCATGTATACTTGCTGTAGAAATACAATGTCCTTTCTGTTGGTAATCCTGTCTCCCTTTCAGTCAATAGATACTAGTTCTGAAAACCGAGTTAAATTTGGAAATTTGCAGAATTATGATTTTTTTAATTGGATAACTGTCCTTAGCTTCCTGAGTACACATTCTTGATTTTTTTTATTTGTATAAATTGAGAAATTCCATTATTAATAGCTTGTTTACCTTGTTGTTAGGGATGTTCTATTAACCAACTGCAGTTTTTTTGCAGATCAGCGATACCTTCCCCACTTGCCACACCTACCTTACACTCATTACATTTTTGCCAATATCAATCTGTAACTTTTTTTTCTTTGGAAACAGCGCAATTATGCAGTTTCATTTATGAAGAAACTTTGAGAAACATGCCAATTTTATCAAACCAATTACAGACCATTTCCGTGTTTTCCCAAAATCAACTTTCAAGATAATATTGGTATTATTCCTTTTATTTGCATCAACATTGCTTTCTTTACCTATTGCTGGTATGCAAATTATATGTTAATTTTATTCTTACCTTTAGATTTGACACAAGGTTTGAATGTTTTATAGTCTGTTTTGTTCTTCAAAATGCCCATCTGTACCTCTACAGATTTTTCATAACAGGTAAGGCAATATCCTCAGAATGAGGCACTGATAGCAAATAATTTATCACACAGAGCTTGATCATCTTGGCCACTGTCCTAATTACATCCACTTTCCTGACAGCTTATAGGGACTTTCAAAACACAATTCCTTTCAATTGCTTCTGGTTACTTATGGAATATTTCTACTTCATGATAGAAGTTATAATACTTTATTATTACTCTTTGCTTTTTAGCTTTCCAAAGGATTAAAATGTATGGACAATAGGGAAATTTAAAAATTGCATAAAAACATCAGAACACTATATATACAAATGTAGACATATACATTTATAAAAATTATATATTAAAATACTGAGCAATGATATCTAACATAAACATCAATGCAAATAGTTGCCACAAAATTATGTAATTTACCAATTTCTCTTTTTTCTTCCCTAGAGTTAGAGGCATAACCTCCAGAAGCTCAGCTAACCCTTCAAAGTTCTAGTAACTGGAAGGTATCACATTTTATATCTTCCAGTGACAGGATTTTTTAAAAATTCAATTTCAGAACTAAGTGCCAGAGGTAGAGTCAGCTCACACCAGCTCAAAAGAAAAAAATGGTTACATTTTCAGGAATTCCACAAGTTGATTTTGGAACACTGTCATTATTAAAATTTGAATTATATTAATCTGCAATTAAATAAACTATACTAAAAACAAGGGTTAACAAATACTTAAAATATATCACTTTCTAATTATTTTATTACATTTTTATGTTACCCATGTTCAATGATTATTGTATCTGTCTGTGGGAATACTATACAATGTTGTATTAATGTTGATTTTTCTCTTCAGGCTCAAGTTTCAGAAATATCACATTGAAAGATTGCAATAAACCATGGAGGGAGTATTTACACCACAGAAACTGGCAAATGCAACGAATCAGGTTCTCTTCCCACCTCAATCTTTTTTTGGTGGAAACCTATTGTTAAACCTTTACCAGCATCTTACTAACTAAGCTCCCCCTTCCTTTGCTACACAGCAGGAACTGAGAAGAAATTTCATAACCTTGCTTTCGGAATGGAAAAATAGAGGTTACCTAAATATATATAGGTAAACAAAACTGGTTAAATTAGTCAATGACAAGGGAAGAATTAAGAAGGAGCCAGTAGTGAAAAAAAGAGAGGACACTTGGACAGGGAAAGGTCAATTATCATTAAATTACAGAATAATAAGACTATGAAGAACCTAAGGGATCTTCTTGCTCAACATTTCAATTTAACAGATGATAAAACAGAAGTTTTCCTAGTTGCTCAATAGTTGAGCCAAACAAGATTCTAGCTTTAAATACTGCCAATACTCCCTCTTCTTTACCATATGGTTCATTTAAAAGGTCAGGTGTTCATTTTTTTCCCTCACCAATGCTTATTTACCCAAATTATCTTTGAAAAACATAAGCTGGTGTTAGAACAAATGTATGATAAAATGATATTTATCTTTTGCCAATTAATTAATACATAACTATTTCCAAGTTTATTATTTATATGGTTCATATAGTCTGAATTTCTCAACTGTTTCTCACAAATTTCTGTCCCCAGAGTAACAATTTATTCAATTTATCTTTAAAAGAAATAGCTTCTCTCTACTTAAAAAATAAAATTTAAACTTTTTGAACACCTGTTATGTGCTAGGTTGAACGACTTGGTAAGTATACATCATCATACCTATTATATAGGGTAAACTAAAGCTCATAGAGTTTATGTAAATTTTTCCAGGCGATGCAGTTAAGTAGCAGCAGTGCTAGGTCTCAAAACCAGTCCTGCCTCAAAAAAAGTCTGGTTTTTTTTCGTTGTTGTTGTTGTAATTCTTTTTCTTCTCTCTCCTCTACTATGCTACTTTATCTCTTAGACATCTGTCTATAGGAAGAAAAACAATAAAAATTTTTCCATGGTTGTGTGAAATTTCCAGATCATATTTGTGCCTTGTGGCGTTTTAGATCACATCCAAGTAAAATTAAAATGTCAGTCAGTTTCAAGGTCACCCATCATTATACATATTTGTCATTGTCATGAACTATTTAACCTGAAGTAGGTCCACAACTGAACTTTAAAGTTATCTTCCAAAAGATAGATATCCTGGACTAAAATAGGGAAATGGGGGACAGGGTGAGAGAACATTTAAGGTCATGAAATATGGAGTCATTTGCACTCTAGCAAAGCAACATAAGCAAACTGACAGCACAGAAGGAAAGAAAATTCTATTGTACAGCAGGTAAATAAGGTACTAGGGGCAATGCAGAAGGGCTGGCAAATTTGAAACAAATTAAAGGCAATAACCTTAAATATAGTGATAATAGGTCTGTGGGATTCACTACTGTAGGACATCTTTAAATCAAATAACAATGTTGGACTACAGGGCGGATAATTTAATGACCAATAACCTTGCTGGTGTTTTGGCTGAAAAAGATACACAACATCTCATGGGCCTGATCTGATCAGCCAAAGGGCAAGGAGAATTTAATTTTCCCATGAACCAGATAAAGTATTCATCAGAGTAACTAGAGCTTGCTTTCTCATATTACTAGGACTTACTTGTGGACTGGATTCCCAGCTCAGGTATTAAATATTACTTTGCAACGGGCCCCATAGGAAAGTGATAGAATGGTGTCAGTGTAAAAGATAACTTTAATTTCCTTCTTTGGTACTGGGGGTAAATTGCATTGTACCATTCTAATACCTTCTTCTGGTTGATAAAATTTACTAAATAACTGGCTCAAGGGTAAGATTTCAGTGTGTGACCTTAGGAAGATGAAGAACACTGACCAATATAATTGTTTCATGCATTACAAGCATATACACATACAGGCGTATGTACACAAAGGCTGCTCATCATTTCTCTTAACGTATCTTGTGGATCCTTCCATCTTAGCACATAAACGTCCACCTTTTTTAGTCTTCTTAGTATTTAATTATATAATTAAGATAATCATATTATGAATAACAAGTAACTATAGGGAACACCTCAGCAAAAATAAAGGATATTCCATGTCTGTTAAAAAGCATTTTTTTAACTGGGGCGCCTGGGTGGCTCAGTTAAGCATCTGGCTTCGGCTCAGGTCATGATCCCACAGTCCTGGGATCTAGCCTTGCTCAGCAGGGTGCCAGCTTCTCCCTCTCAAATCTGTCCATCCCCACCACTCATGCTCTCGCTCTCTCAAATAAATAAAACCTTAATTTTTTTTTTTTTTACCAATGATAACAAACATTATCACATATACACCCTTGTGCATATGTGCAAACATATTTGTATAACAAAGTCCTTTCAATGGAATTATTAAGTCACTGGGTATTGGTAGATGCTAAAAAATGGCCCAGCAAAATGGTGACACCACATTGCATTCCTACCAACAGAAGGAGAGAACATGTTTCCCCACCTCCAGACCAAGTTTTTGATATTTATTATTCTGAATATTGAAAGTTGAAGATAATTATTTTTCTTTTTCTGGTGCTGTTTAATAGTTTGTGAGGCTGAATGCCATTCCATATTTTTAAAGCCATTTCTTTTTCTGTGACTTCACTATTCAAGTCTTTCCATTATTTCCTGTTTGGTAAAGGCCTTTCTCCTCATGAATTTGTAAGGGTTGTTTTGTTTTGTTTACATATTTAGTATATTAGACCTTGCCTAGTTTCTCTAAGGATTAATTTTTACCCATTTATCTCCAAGATCTCTTAACATGGTGACTATATCCAATAAATTAAACCTCCCAATCTGCTGAGATATGAAAGAGTTAAAAATAAACAATAGATAGCTAATGTCTTTCTCTTTCTTTGCTATCTGATAGAGAGATGAGATGCAAAGGTGCCAACCCCAGTTAGAAGGATGAAATTAATGAGATTAATCACACTGGGAGAGAGTAAATAACAAACTTATTATTTAACCATCCACAGATTCATCCCACAAATATTTCCTAAATAATTCCTGGGTTTCAGTCTTTTACTACATCTAAAAATATGAACATTTTTAATTTAGCACATCTAATCTATTTCTAAGCAGTTTTTTTAAAAATTTTATTTAATCAGTGTTCCAAGATGCATTGTTTATGTACCACACCCAGTGCTCCTTGCAATACAGTGTTCCTTAATACTCACCACCAGGCTCACCCATCTTCTCACCTACCTCCCCTCCAAAACCCTCGGTCTGTTTCTCAGAATCCACAATCTCCCATGGTTCATCTCCTCCTCCAATTTCCCCCAATTCATTTTTTCTTTCTTTCTCTTAATGTCCTCCATGTTATTCCTTATGCTTCACAAGTAAGTGAAACCATATGATAATTGACTTTCTCTGCTTGACTTATTTCACTTAGCATAATCTCCTCCAGTACCATCCATGCTGATACAAAAGTTGGGTATTCATCCTTTCTGATGGGTGCAAAATATTCCATTGTATGTATGGATCATATCTTCTTTATCCATTCATCTACTGAAGGGCATCTTGGCTCTTTCCACAGTTTGGCAATTGTGGACATTGTTGCTTGAATATTGGGTTACATATGGCCCTTTTCACTACATCTGTATATTTGGGGTAAATATCCAGTAGTGCAATTGCAGGGTCATAGGGTAGCTCTGTTTTTAATTTTTTGAAGAATCTCCACACTGCTTTCCAAAGTGGCTGCACCAACTTGCATTCCCACCAGCAGGGTAAGAGGCTTCTCCTTTCTCCATATCCTCTCTAACACTTATTGTTTCCTGTTCTGTTAATTCTGGCCATTCTAACTGGTGTAAGGTGGTATTGAAAAATCCTGAATACACAAACACTCTTTACACCTTAAAGAACTGGAAGATTAACAAGTTAAGTCAACCCCACACACAAGAAGGGAAATAATGAAGATTAGAGGAGAGAACAATGAGTTAGAAATTGGAGATACAGTAGAACAAATCAGTGAAATTAGAAGCTGGTTCTTTGAAAGAATTAATAAGATTGATAAACCACTAGTCAAACTAATCCAAAAGAAAAGAGAAAGAACACAAATAAATACAATTATGAAAGAAAGAGGAGAGATCATGACTAACACAAGGAAATAGAATCATCAGAAATTATCAACAGTTATATGCCAATAAGTTACATAGCCTAGAAGAAATGAATGCATTCCTAAACCTATAAACTTCCAAGACTGAAACAGGAAGAAATTGACAACCTGAATAAACCAATTATCCAGTAATGACATTGAAGCAGTGATCAAAAACCTCCCAAAAAACGAGTCCAGGACCTGATGGATTCCCTGGGGAATTCTACCAAACATTTGAAGAAGAAATAATACCTATTTTCCTGAAGCTGTTTCAAAAAATAGAAACAGAAGGAAAACTTCCAGACTCTTTCTATGAAACCAGCATTACCTTGATCCCCAAACTAGGCAAAGACCCCACCAAAAAGGAGAATTTCAGACCAATATCTTTGATGAATATGGATGCCAAGTTTCTCAACAAGATCCTAGCTAATAGGATCTAACAGTACATTAAAAAGATTATCCACCATGACCAGGTGGAATTTATCCCTGGGATGCAAAGGTGGTTCAACATTTGCAAATCAATATAATAGAACTAATCAATAAGAGCAAAGAGAACCACATGGTCCTCTCAATTGATGCAGAAAAAGCATTTGACAAAATAAAGCATACTTTCCTGATTAAAACTCTTCAAAGTACAGGATAGGGGGAACATTCCTCAACTTCATAAAATCCATCTATGAAAACCCACAACTAATATCATTCTCAATGGGGAAAAACTGACAGCCTTCCCATTGAGATCAGGAATACAACAAAGACACCCAATCTTTCCACTGTTTTTCAACATAGTACTAGAAGTCCTAGCAACAGCAATCAGACAACAAAAAGAAATAAAATGTATTCAAATTGGCAAAGAAGGGGCATCTGGGTGGCTCAGTGGGTTAAAGCTTCTGCCTTCGGCTCAGGTCATGATCCCTGGGTCCTGGGATTGAGCCCCATGTTGGCTCCCTGCTCAGCAGGGAACCTGCTTCCCTTCCTCTCTCTCTCTCTCTGCCTGCCTCTCTGACTACTTGTAATCTCTGTCTATCATATAAATAAAAAAATAAATCTTTTTAAAAAATGGCAAAGAAGAAGTCACACACTCTCTTCCACACACTCTCTTCCACACACTCTCTTCCACACACATGGTATGGAAAATCCAAAAGACTCAACTCCTAAATTACTAGAACTCATATGGAAATTCAGTCATGTGGCAAGATACAAAATCAATGCATAGAAATCAGTTGCTTTCTTATACACTAATAATCTAAGCAGTTTTTTTTTTAATCCCAATATGGATTACATGCAGTGTTATATTAATTTCAGGTGTCAAATACAGTGATTCAGTAATTCTATATATTACTCAGTGCTCATGGTAATAGGTGTGTTCTTAATCCCCTTCACCTATTTCACCTATCTCCCCTCTGGTTACCACCTGCTTGTTCTGCATAGTTCACATAGTTAAGAGTGTTTTTTGATTTGTCTCTTTTTTTCTTTGTTTTGTTTCTTAAAGTCATATATGAGTGAAATCATGTGGTATTTGTTTCCTCTGACTGACTTATTTCACTTAGCATTGTACTCTCTAGATTCATCCATGTTGTGGCAAATGGCAAGATTTCATTCTTTTTTATGGCTGAGTATTATTCCACTGTATATATACCACATCTCCTTTATCCATTCATCTATTAAGGGACAGAGAATTTGGCTATTGTAAATAAAGCTAATATAAACATAGGGGCATGTATATCTTTTCAAATCAGTGTTTTCATTTTCTTTGAGTAAATATCAAGTAGTGGGGCTACAGGATCATATGGTATTTCTATTTTTAATTTATTGAAGAAACTCCATACTGTATTCCACAGTGGCTACACCAGTTTTCATTCCCACCAACAGTACATGAGGGTTCTTTTTTTCACACATCCACACTAACACTTACTACATCTTGTGTTTTTGATTTTAGCTTTTCTTACAGGTTTTGATTTGCATTTCTCTAATGATGAATGGTGATGAGCATATTTTCATGTGTCTGTTGGCCATCTGTGTGTCTTCTTCGAAGAAATGTCTTTTCAAATATTCCACCCATTTTTTAAATTTTTAATTAACATATAATGTATTATTAGCCCCAGGGGTACAGGTATGTGAATCATCAGGTTTACACTTCATAGTACTCACCATAGCACACACCCTCCCCGATGTCCATAACCCAACCTCCCTCTCCCTACCCCACCCCCAGCAACCCTCAGTTTGTCTTGTGAGACTAAGAGTCTATTATGGTTTATCTCCCTCCCGATCCCATCTTCTTTCTTTATTCTTTTCCTACCCCCTCCAAACCCCCCATGTGTCTCTCAACTTCCTTATATCAGGGAGATCATATTATAATTGTCTTTCTCTGATTGACTCATTCGCTCAGCACAATATCCTCTAGTTCCATCCACGTTGTCACAAATGGCAAGATTTCATTTCTTTTGATGGCTGCATAGTATTCCATTATATATATATATCACATCTTCTTTATCCATTCATCTGTTGATGGACATCTAGGTTCTTCCTATAGTTTGGCTATTGTGGACATTGCTACTGTAAACATTTGGGTGCACATGCCCCTTTGGATCACTACATTTGTATCATTAGGGTAAATACCCAGTAGTGTAATTGCTGGGTCATAGGTTAGCTCTATTTTCAACTTTTTGAGGAACCTCCATGCTGTTTTCCGGAGTGGTTGCACCAGCTTGCATTCCCACCAATAGCGTAGGAAGATTCCCCTTTCTCCGCATCCTCACCAGCATCTGTCATTTCCTGACTTGTTAATTTTAGCTATTCTAACTGTTGTGAGGTGGTATCTCATTGTGGTTTTGATTTGTATTTCCCTGATGCTGAGTGTTGTGGAGTACTTTTTCATGTGTCTGTTGGCCATCCGGATGTCTTCTTTGGAGAAATGTCTGTTCATGTCCTCTGCCCATTTCTTGATTGGATTAATTGTTCTTTAGGTGTTGAGTTTGATAAGTTCTTTATAGATTTTGGATGCTAGCCCTTTATCTGATATGTCATTTGCAAAAATCTTTTCCCATTCAGTAAGTTTCCTTTTAGTTTTGTTGTTTCCTTTGCTGTGCAGAAGTTTTTTATTTTGATGTAGTCCCAATAGTGAATTTTTACATTTGCTTCCCATGCCTTAAGACACAGTTCTAGAAAAATGTTGCTATGCTGATGTCACAAAAATTGCTGCCTTCCTCTCTTTTAGGATTTTTATGGTTTCAGGTCTCACATTTAGGTCATGAATTTATTTTGAATTTATTTTTGTGTACGGTGTAAGAAGTGGTCCAGTTTCATTCTTTTGCATGTGGCTGTCCAGTTCTCTCAACACTGTTTGTTGAAGAGACTTTTTCCAATTGCATATTCTTGCTTTCTTTGTCAAAGATTAAGTAACCACATAATAGTGGGTTTATTTCTTGTCTCTATTCCTTTCCTTTGAACTATATGTCCACTTTTATTTTCCAAATACCATACTGTTTTGATTACTACAGCTTTATAATATATCTTAAAATCTTCTTCTTTAAGATTGCTTCAGATATTCAGGATCTTTTGTGGTTCCATACAAATTTTAGAATTATTTGTTCTACTTTTGGGGAAAATTTTATTGGTATTTTGATAGGGATTGCATTAATTCTATAGATTGCTTTGGGTAGTAGATATTTTAACAATATTTGTTTCTCCAGTCCATGAGTATGGTCTTGACATTGGTCTGTGTCATTTTCAATTTATCAATGTTTTATAGTTTTCAGAGTGCAGGTTTTTCTGCCTCCTTGGTTAAGTTTATTCCTAGGCATTCATTCTTTTTGGTGAAAACTGCAAATGGTATTTTTTTCTTTATTTCTCTTTCGGCTACAGCATAGTGTACATAAATGTGATTGATTTTTTTATCCTGTGACCTTATCAAATTCATTTTTTAGTTCAAGTAGTTTTTTGGTGGAATCTTTAGGGTTCTCTATATAGAGCATAAGGTCATCTGCAAATAGTGAAACTTCTTCCTTACCAATGTGGATGTCTTTTATTTCTTTTTCTTGTCTGACTGCTATGGCTAGGACTTCCAGTACAGTGTTGAATAAAGTGATGAGAGTGGGCATCCTTCTTTTGTTCCTAACCTTAGGGGAAAGCACAATTCTTCACCATTGAGTATGATGTTAGATGGGCATTTTTCACATATGGATTTATTAATTTGAGGTATGCTCCTACTAACCCTATTTTGTTGAGGGTTTTTATCATGAACAGATGTTGTACTTTATTAAAGACTTTTTCTGCATCTATTGAAATGATCATATAGTTTTTATCCTTTCTCTTGTTGATGTGATGTATCATGTTGATTGATTTTTAAATACTGAACCACCCCAGGAATAAATCCCACTCAAATACAGTAATGATTTTTTAAATGTATTGTTTGATTCAGTTTGCTAATATTATGTAGAGGAATGCTGCATCTATGCTTACCATAGATATTGGTCTGTAGTTCTCTTTCTCTGTAGTGACTTTATCTGTTTTTTCTGTTAGGGTAATGCTGGCCTCATAGAATAAATTTTCAAACTTTCTTCCCCCTTCTATTTTTTGGAATAGTTTGAGAAGAATAGATATTAACTCTTCTTTAAATGTTTGTTACAATTCAGTTGTGAAGCCATCTGGTCCTGGACTTTTGTTTGTTGGGAGTTTTTGTTGTTATTGTTATTGTTACTGATTCAATTTTACTGCTTGTAGTAGGTCTGTTAAATTTTCTATTTCTTCATAATTTGTTTTGGGAGGATATAGGTTTCTAGGAATTTATGCATTTCTTCTGGGTTGTCCAATTTGTTGGCATATAATTTTTATAATATTCTCTTATGCTTTGTATTTCTGTGGTGTCAGCTGTTATTTCTCCTCTTTCATTCCTGATATTGTTTGAGTCTTTTCTCTCTGTCTCTCTCTCAGATGAGTTCAGCTAAAGGTTTATCAATTTTATTGATTTTTACAAAGAACCAGCCCCTGGTTTCATTGATCTGCTCTTTTGTTTTATTCCACTTATTTCTGCCCTAGTGTTTATTATTTCCTTCCTTCTTCTGGTTTTGGATTTTGTTTTTCTTTTCCTTGTTCTTTTAGGTGTAAGGCTAACTCGTTTATTTGAGATTTTTCTTGCTTTTTGAGGTAGACCTGCATTGCTACAAACTTCCCTCTTAGAACAGCTTCTGCTGCATCCTAAAGTTTTTGGACCATTGTGTTTTCATTTTTACTTATCTCCATGTATCTTTTTGTTTTCTCTTTGATTTCTTGATTGACCCATTCATTGTTTAAAAGCATGTTATTTAACTTCCATTTACTTGTGTCCTTTCCAGTTTTTCTTGTGTTTTGTTTCTAGTTTCATAGCACTGTGATCAGAAAAGATTCATGGTATGACTTCAGTCTTCTTGAATTTGTTGAGATTTGTTTTGTGATTTAATATGTAGTCTATCCTTAGAGAATGCTCCATGTGTATTTGGGTATTCTGCTTTTTTTGATGGAATGTTCTGAATATATCTGTTAGATCCATCTTCTCCAACGTGTCATTCAAAGCAACTGTTTCTTTGTTGAAATTCAGTTTGAATAGCCTATCCACTGATGTAAGTGGAATATTAAAGTACCCTCCAATTATTGTATGACCATTAATTAGTCCCTTTATGTTTGTTATTAACTGTTTTATACATTTGGGTGTTCCCATGTTAGGTATATAGATATTTACAATTTTTATAATTTCTTGTTGAATTGTTCCCTTTATTATTATTTGGTGTCCTTCTTTGTTTCTTGTTATAGACTTTGTTATAAAGTCTATTTTGTCCAATATAAGTATTGCTACTCTGGCTTTCTTTTCACTTCCATTTGCATGATAAATGCTTTTCCATCCCTTCATTTTTCGATCTGTATGGGTCTTTCTTTATATCTGTAATAAGTCTCTTATAGGCAGCATATAGATGATCTTCCTTTCTTTATCCATCCTGTCACCCTATGTCTTTTGATTGGAGTGTGTAGTCTATTTACATTCAAAATAATTATTGATAGGTATGTACCTATTGTCATCTGTTACTTGTTTTATGGCTGTTTCTGTAGTTTCTTCTCTGTGACCTTCCTTGCTTCTTTCTCTCACAATTTGCTGGCTTTCTTTAATGATATACTTGGATTCCTTTCTTTTCTTTCTATCTATTTTTTTTTTTGCATATCTATTACTGGTTTTTGATTTGTGGTTACCATTAGGTTTGTAATATAATGTCTTATGCATATAGTACTCTATAACATGGTCGTTAAGTTGGTCCTTAAGTCTGAACTCATTTTTTTTTAACTTGTCTCCCTCCACATTTTAATATGTAGTGTCAACTTTATATCCTTTTATTTTATGAATCCCTTGACTGATTTTTATAGATATACTAAATTTCACTGTTTTAATGGTCCCTACATTTCTGACTCCTACTTATGATCTTTCCATTCCCTCAAGGAGTCCCCTTTAATGTTTCTTGTAGGGCTGGTTTAGTGGTCATGAATTCCTTTAACTTTTGTCTGGGAAACTCTATATCTCTCCTTCTATTCTGAATGATAGTCTGGTTGGATAGAGTATTCTTAGTGGTAGTATAGAGTATTCTTAGTGGTAGGTTTTTTTTTTTTTTTTTTTTTTTTTTTAAGTATATAATGCCTCTTTCTTCTGGCCTGCAAAGTTTCTGCTGAAAATTCAGCTGTTAGCCTTATGGGGTTTCCCTTGTAGGTAACTGTTTCCCTCTTGCTGCTTTTACAATTCTCTACCACTACTTTTTTGCCATTTTAATTATGGCTTATCTTGGAGTGGAGCTCCTTAGGTTTATTTTGTTGTGGGCTCTCTGTGCCTCTTGGATCTGGATTCTGTTTCCTTCCCCAGATTCAGGAAGTTATCAGCTCTTATTTCCTCAAATAAATTTTCTGCCCTCCCTTTTTTTTCTCTCTTCTCTTTCTGAGATCCCTGTAATGTTGCTGTTATTATACTTGATGGTGTCACTGAATTCCTTAAATCTATTTTCATGTTCTATTACTATTTTTTTTCTTTCCTGTTCAGCTTGATTACTTTCAATTACTCTGTCCTCCAGGTTACTGATCCATTCTTCTGCTTCATCTAGTCTACAATTTATTCTATCTTGTCAATTTTAAATTTCATTTATTGAGTTTTTCATCTCTGATAGGTCTTTTTTATGTTTTCTGTCTCCTTGTTAAGGCTCTCACTGAGGTAGGTCCTCCATTCTTTTCCCTTAAATTCTCTATCAACCATATTACTTATCTCCATTTTGTTTAGGTCTCTTGCTGTGGCTTTGTTCTGTTCTTTCATTTGGGATATATTCCTCTGTGTTCTCATTTTGGCCAACATTCTGTGTCTGTTTCTATGTGTTAGGAAAATCAGCCACATCTCCTGCCTTTGAAAGTAGTGGTCTTATGAAGAAGGGTTCCTGTGGTATGCTGCAGTGAAATGTCCCCTGTTCACCAGAACCTGGTACTTCAGGAGCATCTCCTGTGTGTATTACATGTGCCCTGATATTATGACTGAGTAGCTTTTGCCATTAATCCAATTACCTGCAATGGCTTTATTTGCCTGTTATAGGCAGGGTTTGGTCCCTATGTTGTTCGTGGGCCAGTCTGGGGCCACTTTGGGCTTGAGTTGAGTCAGACAAGGCATGTACCACAAATGCAGTAACACCAGACTGCAGACCACAGGTGTGGGGCACATGGTGCCAGCGATGTCCAAACTGCCAGGATGGGACCTGCAACTACTGGGGACCTAGGCAGACCAGTTTGGGTAGATCCAGAGATTTATGCAGGGATGATACATCAGATGTTAGTAATGTTTGCATGGGTCTGCGGTGAGAGGGGACCTGGAGCTGAGGCCTGGCTGGATAGGCCATGTCCAGAGGAGAGTGCCTGGGCAAGGGATACTGTTAGCAAGTTAGGTAGTGGGTAATGGCATAGCTCTGGTTTCCACAAGTGTCTGTGTGTTTAGGCTGAGTGTTGGGATTGGAAATAGCACCCAACCAACTCCTTTTTTTCTTGGAGAAATCTCCCAATAATCCCTTCCCCTAATGCACATGATCTAAGATTAGTAAACCACCCTCCTACATGAAAATACTGCTGCTAGTATGCTGTATCTCCACAGGGCTATTTATTGTGGTGTCGGTTTCAGGGAAGGGACTCAGTTTCCTTCCCCTCCCAGCTTTTCCAGGATACTGTTGATTTTTAAATTTCCAGCTTTTAAGCCCCACTAATTGTGAGAACTCACAAAATTCAGCCCCTCTGATTTTCAAAGCCAAATGCTATGGGGATTCATCTTCCCTATGTGGACTCTGTGGTAGGAGAGACTGTTTCTCTCCCCTCTCCACACCTACAGTATTTCTCTATCCCTTGGACAGTCCCAGAGTTTGTTTAGATCCTGACTACTTCTCCACCCTTCCTACGCTCTTCAGTGTGGTCCCTTTTCTACATTTAGTTATGGAGAGTTTGTTCTGTCAGTCCTCAGGGTCAGTTTCTGGGTTATTTACACTGATGTGGCTGTTATCTAGTTTTATCCGTGGGACACGGTGAGCTTAAGGTCCTCCACTCCTCCTAAGCAGTTCTTAATCATAACAAATCTAATCAAGAAAAGTTATACATCTTTAAGACCTCTATGCTTAATGAATGTGGGTCCACTAGGAATGCACTGAGAAGCTGGCAATAATCCAAAAATCACAGAAGTGATTTCTTTTCCCCAAAGAAAAGGAGACTATTACATAAGGTCCAGAGGTAGGCAGTACAGTACTGTTATGGTGGAGTTTGAGTTATAGAGGCTCCTTCTACCCTTCTGCTTTGCCATCCTTATGGATGACTTCCATTTCCAATTCTCTTTATTTGCATAATGTTGCTTTTGTATCTTCAGCCACCATATCTCTGTTCTAGACAACTATGAGAAGGCAGATGTGAGGAAATGATCACTTGCTTTCAAGGAAGTCAACTCCTTTTAAATGGCTTTCCTTTAAATTTTACCTAATGGTCCCTATTTAAATCTTACTTGATGTGTTAATGAACATGATTGTGGTAATCATTTCAATAATGTATTCATATATTGAACTACCCCGCTGTACATCTTAAATATATACAATTTTATTTGTCAATTATACCTCAACAAGGCTGGAAAAATAATCTCACTGGCCTATGGTTAACAATGGAACTTCAGAAAATGGGTTGTTCATGTTGATATTGTTTTTACTGCTTGTATTTTTTTAACCTAGGCACATTCAATAGTAAGGAAAAAGAGAATGGAAATTAAACAGCAAACTCAACCACACCATAAATTGCCTAATTCCTTAGGAGGTAATCTTCCAACTTTCATATTCTTTAAAAACACAGCAAGAATGAGGAGGTATACTCTGCCCCTAACATATAGGTCTACACTGAGGTTGCCTCGCAGGAAAACTTCCCACCTGAGGTTCAGGAGAGAAAACCTCAGCTTGGAGCCAGTGCCTTTAGGACACCATGCTCCTCTGTGTTTTGTATCTTCCTTCTCACCTCTTTATATCCTTCCTCCCATTCCTCAAATAAAATAAGGCATTGAGTTCAAGGTATTTTTTTCTTTTTTTCTTTTCAGATAACCACAAAAGTTTAGATCCTTATTAATTGATGTACTTTTCTGCCTCTCTTTTTCCAGGCTTAAATTCCATTCTTTCTACTTACAAAAATCATATTAGTCTTGTAAAACTTCATTTTACATAAACTTTCTTTCTAAAAAAAAAAACCCTTCATTTATTTGGTAAGTCCTATTACAAATAAAGAAATAAGCTTTATTCTGCCCTATAAGACTCTCTGCAGTCTAGTCCTTATGGTTTTGCCAATATGATCCTCAAAAATGATTAGTTCATTCTCATACTGTATGTCTCCTCATGCATTTCTCCTTCCTCTCCTTGCCAAATCCTCCAAAGACTAGTTCAAGTTCCCCTTGCTGCTCAAAGAAAGAATGTCAAGGAGCCTCCCCGCCCCATGCCATCTTTTCCACAGTAAAAGTGAGTCCTTCTGTTCTTAAACATTGTCTGCAGCACTCACTGACATATTCTGGTTTCTAGCCACCTTTTTCATGTTTGCATTCATTATTTATATTATTTATATCTAAGAAAATATTGATACCCACTCTAGTCAACTTTTGTAATGCATAATAGGCTCTCAAACTACCTATTGGTTGAAAGTATTTTTTTTTTATTCCTCCTGTATATTTCTTTTGTAATCAAAAGTCCTCTTTCTCATTATGCCTGCCTCTCAGTTTCTAGCCAAAATTGTATCTGGGCCCAAACTCCCAATCTGATGTTCCACAGAGTCAGAATGCATCATCTACAGAGGTCAAGACATTCCACAATTGGCTAAATATTAGCATAAGGCCTAGGATGGAACTGAATTATCAGGCCCTTTTTAACTGGATGATTTCCACTGGGTTTTATTTTCTGTTTGCTTGTTAATAGAAATGCCCATAGGCAATGGCCCCAGATCAAAAGTATGGACCTAATGGAATCTAAAAGTTCATGTTTAATTTTACAATCAGACTCCCTTCAGATTCCCAGCATTGCCAAAATTCATCTGAAAAGCAGAAAATGTCATTTTCCTTCCACCTTCAAAAGCAGCTGAACAAAATTTAAATACATCTGGTTATAACAAACAAGCTAGAAAGTGCACCACAATTGGGACAAGTTTGCACCCAGATCCAATTTTTATGACTGAGTTAGAAAGCCCTTGAAAAATGGGGCTCGTGGTGCAATCCCTGCTGGGGCATTAACAGAAACCTCTTTGGCAAGACTGAAGTAATAAGTATGAGTGGCATTTTCCCAAAGCAGGTTAAATACCCCAATAGAAACCTAGAAGAAATTATATTTAAAGGTTCTCCCAGGCAGCGTGAGTCAATTTGACACCTCTTCTTTGCATGTGAATTCCGTGCATGACAAATTACATTCTACAATTTATGGGATAAATTAGATGCTTTTATGAGTGTTAATGCCACAGGTTTTGGGGCTAAATCAATGTGACAAAAATAATAGAATTTTGTTTATTTTCTTCCGTGTTTAAAATTTTCCCTATAAAATATAAGTTGAGACTATTTGAAGGAAAGATCCTTATTGGTCATTCTCATCCTTACTGCTACAAATTGGGAATAGCTAATGAAACAAAGACGACATATGCCATCTTTCAGATTAGTCTTTGAACAAGGCTCATGTGCACTTTTGAGATGGATTACTGTTCTTGAGGTCAGGGGATGAGTTAATTTTACCTTTTTGACCTTTCAGAGGATTCACTGATGCTTGATCCTTATCAGAGAACACTAGCTAGGCTGTTAGGATAAGCAAGTCTTCTCCCTGAAAGAATATTTACCTATTGGGTCACAAATAACTTATACCATATTCCTATTGGTCTGGACAACTTGTTAAAGATAGATTGTAAACTTGAAAATTCACCTAACCCATATGAAGTTTTGGTATAACAGTGGTTAGGGGATGAATTTTTGAGCCAGTTTGTGGTAAACTTTGAACTCTATTACTTACTAGCTACATCACCTTGAGCAAATCACTTAAACTTTTTGTCTTTTATAGAAAATGGGCTTAAAATAATGCTTGGATCATATTATTTTCTTTCCCTGTTTTTCAGTAGAAACCTTCTACTGCAGGTCAGTGAGGTATACTCTCAGACCACCCAAGAGTTCACATTTAGAATAGACTTATTTTGGAGTATACGCCTCTGCTATGCTATTTCTTTTGTCAGAAATACCTTTCCTCCTGTCCTTTCCCATTCTTACTTTTAAATTCTTGGATTTTAGGATTAGGCCTATTTGTTGACTTTTCCCCTGTCACTTTCCAGTACATCTGGCAGGTTTTGTTTTCTTTCTTTTTCCCTTTCTTTCTTTCTTTCTTTCCTTACTACTTGTGATCTCTTTATCTTTCAGGCACATACCATATATTACATTCATGTACTGTGATGAATATTTGTCTATAATGTCCTAAGAGGAAAGTATCTGATTTTTTTTTTTTTTACTTTATTCTATACATTCTTTATTAGCCTGTGCTTTATCACACCTTGCAAAGTTTTCCATGGTTATTCAAATGTATTCAGGATGTAGCATTACTGCTTGCAACCATGAAGATACATTTGGCAAAAACATCTGATGTGTTATGTTTATATGGTGATAAATATTAGAAAATGGTGTGAAGGCAAGTATCTTAGGTATTAACTTATTCAAATTTTATTCTATCTCATAGAAGAAGCGAAGGCATCTACTGAGTGCTATTCTTTTTGGTCTCTTCAATACTTGGGCTTTTCTATCCTTTTCCAAACAATTTGACATACATAATTGGCTGAATAGTCTCCTTATCTTCATTTCAATAACTAGCTGGAGGCTGCTGACCAGAATCAGTCTTGTCAGTCCACTTATGAGACCAATCCATGTTTCAGTTCTTCACTTTGTGGCAGATGGAATTTCCTTGGATGAATTTGCATTGATTCATTGCCTCCATGACAATCCTACACTTGGAAGCTTTGCTGTACCATGTTTCCTTGGACAGGACACTTTGTCGTTCTATGCGTATTCATTGCACATGATCACCATTCATTGAATTCTTACTAAAGATGATTCTTTTGTTCCTGATAATTGCTGTTTTCCTGAAATTCTTTCACCTCTTGGACTCAGTCCCTTTTGTTGTGTGGCCATCTCCGCATGGCTAACAGTTCTGTCCCTGTCCTACAGCTAACAATATTTAGCACAGTTCCATGAATATCTTGAACACTCATTATATGCTTGGTAAGAAAATAAATGCAGCAAATTCTCAGTTGCTGGACATTCTATTAACAGAAACTTTATTAAATGGCACTTTGCTCTCCTCCAGAAATTTATATTTGAAGTTCTTAGTGATATTTTGTTATTTAAATAGCTATATATATATTTGGAATCTGTAAAGAGAAGCCATTATTTCATAATATTTTTAATTATAGTTCCTGTACACGAACTCTCAGTGAATTACTATCCCATGTTTGTATTGTACAATAAACATCTTAATCTGAATATTATAAAAACTAAAACCCTATATGAGTTACCTCTGTTCAGTGTCCTGTGGTGTATATTTATAACTTGCAATGGATGCTTTGAGTCTCAAAAGTTTTTATATTATATTAAAACACACAATTATAAAATAAGATAATAGTTATGAGTTCATTGAAATTCTAAAAGATGCCACTCTCAAATTCTACACCATATTTTCCTTATTATAAGCCTATATTAGCATGTCCTTACCATTTTTACATAGCATTCAATTCAGGGAAACAAAATCTCAAAGGGAAACAGCATACATGGGTAAGTTAGGGAATATCATTATGCACATAGCTTACCAGTGACTCTATTAGTCTGTTTAGGAGAACCTGGATGAGACATATTTCCTCTTTACCTTTCAAAGTCCTATCTTCATTCCTTCATTCCTCTCATTCCTTCTTTGTTTCCCCCTCCTATCTCCTTTCATTAAAAAAAAAAAAAAATTCCTACGAGTAGGGACTCAAAATTCCAAAGAAAATAAAACATAAATGATGGGAAGTTTTGTCTGTAGCACTTATGTAAAGGTAAGAACTTTAGAGGTCACTACAACAGTTGTTTCATATGAACAAAAATGTGAACAACTGTAAAAAACACTTGAGTAATGAAGAGACTAACAAAGAGAGTTACAAGTAATCATAAATAAAACTTGGGTAAATAGTATGATTTTTAGAATAACAAGGAGAACATTTTATCCTGACTACAGAAAGAGTTCATTCTTTTTTGAGAATTTTAAATAGGACAAGGAAGGGGAGAATGTCGGCAGGTATTCAGATCAAGAAACAAAGGGAGGTAAGATTTTGGAGTGAAGTTCCCTATTTAAAAGTTCACTTGGCAGTGAGTCATGCTACACAGTCACAATGAGCCTTTGTACTTCCTAAGTGGCTTTTGTACAAAGATCTCACAAGGCAAAAAGCTGCAAAGAGCACCCATTCTCATTGCAGATGGACGACAACTAAATCAGAAACAAGAGGGCAGAATAGAGATAGGTTTTGAATACCTCATTATTGCCTCTCAGTAACTGCTTACTTTTCGTTAAAAAATGAAGTGTATTCTAGATATCATTAAATGCACAGATTTTAAGTGCATAATTCAGTGAGTTTTAAGAAATGATCACATATCATCCTGACCCATATCAAGGGCAGAAAATTCTCTTGACTAGAATGTTAATCTTCACTTCTCTTCCCAGGAGGCAGCCACTACTCTGATTCTTTCTTTCACCATAGATTGGTGTTGCGTCAGTTCTACAATGTAATATAAATTAAATCATAGAGTATGTCCATTCAGGTTTCTGGCTTTTTCATTTATCATATTATTTTTTAGTGACTTTTTAAAAATCAGTACTAGATTTAAAGAAAAATTATTAGGAGAATACAAAGAATTCTCATATATCCAACACCCATCTATTACTAACATCTCACATTAGTATGGTAAATCTGTTACAATTAAATAACCAATACTGATATGTTACTTGTAAACACCTTTCTTTATTCAGATTTGCTTAATTATTACTTAATGTCCAACCCAAGATACTACAGTAATTTAGTCATCATGTCTTCTTAGGTTTCTGGCTATGACCCGTTTCTCAGACTTGCCTTGTTTTTGGTGGCCTTGACATTTATTTAAGACTAGTGGTAAGATAGTTTGTAGATCGTTCCTCAATTGAAATTTGTTGATGTTCTTCTCACACATAGACTAGAACTTTAAGTTTTAGGAAGAAAGACCAAAGAGGTAAAGTGCCATTTCTGTTATAGCACAACAAGGGTGTAAACTGTCAAATGACTCTATCATGATGTCGACTTGCTCACTTGTTTCAGGAGATGTTAGCTTTCTTGACTATAAAGTTACCCCTTTTTCCTTCAGCTTAGTAACTTGAAATTCATTCATTTTGTTGCACGTACCAGTAGTTTGTTTCCTTGTATTGCAGAATAGTGTTCCATTATATGATTATACTGTAATTTATTCAGCAATTCTATGATCAATGAATATTTGTGGTTTTTCGATTTGGAGCTGTTTATGAAAAGGCTGCTTTGTACATTCTTGTGTACTTTCTTGTGTGTGTGCACATGTGTGTGTTCATGTGTATACATATGTTTTTATCTCTCTTGGATAACTGACTATGAAAAAAATTGTTGGATCATAAGTTTAATGTGTATCTAACTTCATGAGAAAATACTTGACTAATTCACAAAGTTATTACACCATTTATTCTCCTATCAGCCAGAGTTGAAAGTTCCAACTGCTTCACATCTTCACTAACTCTTGCTATTGAGAGCCACTTTAATTTTAGCCATTCTAGTGGGTATATTTAATTATTATTTTTTTCCTTTCTGACTAATGTCATTGAGAATATATTCATGTAATTATAGTCACTTATATTCCTTCTATTTTAATTACCACAGGAATGCTTTTCCTCCTCTCCATAGGATTTCAATGACATCCTTGTCAAAAATCATTTGAATGCCTTCAAATGGATCAATTTCTGTGTTATTTTATTCCATTGATTTATTTTTGTATCTAGCAAACACCACACTCTCCTAATTACTGTTATCTTCTAATTACATCAGGTAATGTAAATCCATCATATTTGTCTTGTTTTTTTTTTTAAAGATTGTACTTACTCTTTCCATTTCTTCGCTTTTCCATATATGTTTAGGATCTACTTGTTAATTTCTACAAAAAAATGTGCTGGGATTTTGATTAGAATTTCATAAAATCTATGATGAATTTGGTAGGAATCAATATTATAGAAGTAAGTCTCCCAAACAAGGATAGGACTTAACTCTCTTTCTGTTAAGGTATTATTTACTTTCTTTTGGCAATAACATAATTTTTATTAGATAGGTTATACACATATTTTGCAAGTTCTAAGTTTTTCAAGTGTTTATAGAGTTAAAAAAGTCATTTCCCTGTTTTTGCTTCTAAAATACAGAAATACAGTTGATTTTTGTATATTCACCTTTCTGAATATTTTGCTAGATTGGTAAAATCCTTGATATTTCTAACCAAAATAATAATTGTCACTATTTAAAGATAATTTTACTTCTTCTAATTTCCCCCCCACCCCCACTTATTTTACTGAGTAAGACCTTCACTTTAATGTCAAATAGAGGTATGAAGGGGACATCCTTCCTTTTCTCCAAATATCAGGGACAATGTATACAAATTTCTACCACTAAGTATGATGCTAAGTGTAAGTTATTGGTAAATGCTCTTGATTAGATTGTTGAATTTCCTTTTATGCCTAGCTTGCTGAGAATTTTCATTATAATGTGTGGAAAATCTTGCAAGATACTTTTTCTGTATATATTGAGATGATCATATAAATTTAATCATTTATTTTTTAAGGTATTAAATTACATTGAATGTTTTTAAGTGTTAAACCAACCTTGCATTCCTCTGACAAATTTCACCTACTCATGAGTTAACTCTTTATATTTCATTCCATTTTCTAATATTTGAAAAACATATGCTTATATATTATTTTTGGTCTGTATTTGTCCTGTAATGTTTTTGTCTAGTTATATTTTCCAGGTTGTGCTGACTTCAAAAAATGAGTAAGAAAGTAGTTCCTCCTCCTCTGTTTTTTCTGAAAGACTTCGTATAAAATTCATATTATTGCCTCCTTAGTACACATTAAATTTCAAAAGACAAGCCATTGAAAACCTGGTTTTTCTTTACGGAATTTTTTAAAATCATGAATTCATTATCTTTAGTATACATGGGCTATTTAGATTTTTTTTTTTTTAATTTTCCTTGAGTCTTTTTGGTACTTTGTTTCTTTCTAAACATTTTTTTCCAAAACAATTCCAACCTGTGGAATTTATTGGCATAAAATTAATCATCAATTCCTTTATTATAATTGTAGTATCTGTGGAATCTACAATGATAAGTATCAGCTCTTTCATTCTTACTATTGTTCATTTATGTTTTCTCTCTTTGTTTTACAACCAATCTCAATAGGCAGTATAATTTTATTCATTTTGGCACTAAAAAATGTTTCTAACATAATTACTTTTTTGTTAGAATATAATTTATATTTTCTAGTATTTTTCGATCTGTCCTTTTGACCAAGAATATAGTCTATCTTATAGAATACTCCATGTATATTTGATATTTGAAACTGTTCTTTTGGCCTTTTTTTTTTTTGGCTGTAGTCTCTATAAATGTCCATTTAGGCAAGTCAAGCTGTTTAGTAGTGTTGTCAAGTCTTCCATATTCTTACTCATCTTGTCTCTTTTTCTATCAATTACCAAGAGATGAGTGTAGTCGTGTATTCTGCATTTCTCCTTTCAATTTTTTTGATTCATTTAATTTGAAATTATTTTATTAGATGCATAACATTAAGGATTATTATGGTACTTTGATTAATTGATGCATTTATGGTTATACATCTTTCTTATTGGTCATTTTTCTTGTTTCAAAGATGACTTTATTATTTACTAATGGAGATTTCTCACTTTCTTATGATTATGATTTTCATGGTATGTACTCATACTATTACTTTTAAGCTAACTGTATTTTCAAATTTAAAATATATATCTTAAAAGTAACATACATTTTAGGGATGCCTGGGTGGCTCAGTTGGTTGAGCAGCTGCCTTTGGCTCAGGTCATGATCCCAGCATCCTCGGATCAAGTCCCGCATCGGGCTCCTTGCTCCGCAGGGGGCTTGCTCCTCCCTCTGCCACTCTGTCTGCCTGTGCTCACTCTCTCTTTCTCTGACAAATAAATAAATAAAATCTTAAAAAAAAAAAGTAACAGACATTTTAGAGTTACTTTTTTATCCAGTCAGAAAATTTGTCTTTCATTTTTATGTTTAGTCTAATTGTTTTAATGTCATCATTGATATGATTTTATCATCTTGCTGTTGGATTTCTATTTGTTCCATTGTAGCTGTACTCTTCAGTTAATTTTATGCATTATGACAATTTCAAGTGCCAAAAATAAGAAACCTGTAATGGATATTGGTTGTTTTACTTAATCAAAACTCTCTTCCAATGACTATCTTTCATTTTACAGATGAATAAACTGAGGGAATCAGCTTAATAACTTATTAATGATGTATCATAGTTACTATAAGTGTTTCTTAAATTATTGTAACTAGCAGTTTAGCAAATACGCAAAGTAATTCTATGAATGGAATTTCACAGATAAATACCAAGTCACACTAACCCACCTATCTCTGATTTCATTTGTTTATTTAGGAATACCATAAATATATGTAATTTTTATTTATCAATTATATCTCAGTAAGGCTGGAAAAGTAGATTAAGAAAAAGAACCAATAATACAGAAAACATAGGTACTATCTAAAGATAACAACACTTTTTTTTCCCCACTCAAACTATGTGGAAGTCATGTTATTTATTGATATTGTCTCCTACAAAGGGACAATTCATTCTGAGTTATTTCTATACCAAAGATATTTAGAAATACTAAATTGATATCTACATATCAGAAAATTTTATGTAAGTTAATAAATGCTAATTTTTCTATAGGAGTTTTTTTTTATAAAATATTAAGATTCCCTTAATAATTAGGAGATAAAATTTAAAAGTTTTAACATTGTTTTCAATTGAGATTTGACAGGTCTCTGTTTCTTTCAAAGTCCAACTTATGAAATACTTTTTTATCTTTTTTTCTGCTGTCATACAGAATGATATTCATAACTTTTGTCACTATATACTTAGTAAAAACAACATTTAATAAGCCAGAATTTTATAATTCTGTTTTTATGACAATTAATGGTGATTTGCAAATTGATCCATTTAGAAAATGAGGATATCAAATGCCATGTTGTGTACCTCAAACAACCAGCCAATAATTTAAACTTTTTATGAGTCTGATTATTATAGAAAGCCATATAAACTTGTCACCAATTCCATATTATTGTCCTATACTATGATTCTTCTATTTTAATAAGAGTATCTTACTTTTAGTGAAGGACTTTTGTGCCAGTAGTTTATTTAGGAGATGACTAAGGGAATAGGAGCAAAGGACAGGGACTGTTAATCAGGAAAAGTGGGAAAGCCAATGTAGATGTGAGCCTCTGAGACTCCCACAAGGGTTGGGACAACCTGTAAAGCATATAAAACGTCATCCAAACTTTGGTACCCTGATGAGAGGTTAAGAACTTTTATATATTCACTGCTTAAAGGTTACCCTAGAAGAAATACCTTTTCACTTCCAGGCTGCACTAGTGCACAGAACAAATAGGCTCCCACATCATGGGACAAACCTCAAGCAAAGAACACCTTGAGTGTAAACATTAAGAGCACAGCATGAATTCAAGCGGCCACAGTTACAACTGAAAGTAGAGGGGCAACAACATAACTAGTTGTAGATCAACGTAAAATTCTGGTTCAAAAGCTTGGAAAAAGAAATTAACTTAAAACAGAATGACAAGTGGTTAAGAAAACCAGTATTAGATTATCCTAAACTAATAAAATTAGGAAGTTCATATAAGCACCTGAGATTAGAAGAAAAAGAAAACCTTCCTGGGAGAGTACTTGCTCCTAAGCAGGAGAGACGACATCTCTGGCTGTGAGGAAATTCATCCTTTGCCAGAACTAGCTGAATTTTGTAAATTCAAATTTTGGACACGCCAACAGGAGGCTTAGGAGGTGAGAGTTTAGAATGGAATCAGTGTGAACAGTTAAAACAAAACATACACATGGTGAGGAAACTGGAGAATTCAGGTGCAAATAGTCAAGACCTTGATCATAGGGCTTTTGACATCTCAAGGAGCAAAGGAAATAATTGGAATGTAATGAAAAGCTATTGGGAAAGAGAAAGGAGACTACAAACAGGAAAGAACCTAAGTAGTCTTGTCCAGAAGAAAGCTAAATAGAAGTGTGTTGTCACATTATTATTAAATTTAGGGGTTGTTTCCAAATATATACCAGAATGTGGTATATAGATTTCACTCATTAATGATACTGATTTCATCACTCATATTTAAGACTTGGGAAAGCATATAGATATAACATGAAATTTTTCTTTTCTTTCTTTCTTTTTTTTTTTTTAATGATTTTGTTTTTTTAAAGCAGTTTTAGGTCAACAGCAAAATTGAGAGGAAGGTATAGAATTTCCCAAATACCCCTTTCCTCCATACATACATAGCTTTCCTATTATCAACATCCCTCACCAAAGTTGTACATTATTTATAATTGACAAGCCTAAGCTGACACATCATATAGTTGACATTACGGTTCACTCTTGATGTTGTACATTCAATGGGTTTGGGCAGATGTATAATGACATGTATGCACCACTGTAATGTCATAGAGTATTCTCACTGCCTAAAAAACCCTCGGTGTTCTGCCTATTTATCTCTCCTCTTCCCATTCCACTCTTTGCAACCACTGATCTTTTTATTGTCTCCATAATTTTTTATCATGGCATTTTTCATTGTGTACTGATTATGGAAGTATTTTGGAGCACCTGGCTGGCTCAGTCAGTGGAGTGTGTGATTCTTGATGTTAGTGCTGTAAGTTCGAGCCCCATGTTGGGTACAGAGATTACTTAAAAATAAAATCTTTTTTAAAAAGTATTTTCTAAAAAAAGAAAATTAAAAATTAAAAAAAATAAGTCTATCACATAATAAGATCTTTAGGAATATTAAGATATTTAGAATACACCACTTTGGGACTATAAGTCATAATTAGTAATGAAATACATATACACATACATGCACAATATACACAGTCATGTGGGGCACCTGATGACTCTTGATCTCAGGGTTGTGAGTTTTAGCCCAATGCTAGGTATAAAGATTACTTAAAAATAAGGTCTTTAAAAAATATATACACAGCCCTGTACTTTGTGTTATACTAAATTCAAATGTTGATTAGTTTAGAGATCAATAGACTATAATATCCTGAATTCCCTTCAGAACTACACATTTCCTTAAAAATGCTCAAATAATTTATTAAATTTTAGAGGACAATGTTCACCATTTGTTCACTTAACATTGGTGATAAAACATGCAACCTGTAAAGAGATGTGATTTTAATTTTTTGTGTGCATGACTGGAATTTGTAAATTAAAACTTCCATGCTAAAAGTGGTCCTAATTTCTTGTTAGACCAGCGTTAAGCATTGACTGTGGTTGATATCAACCAAATATTGAGTATGAATCCTAACAAGGACACAATGAACACACATACTTTGTTTTCATAGTTTGAGTTATAGCCCCTTGTCCATCCATATACATTACAACTTTATGCATTCTGAATACATCCCTAGGTAAATATTTTAACCAGAAAACATTAATATAATGAAGTAGACATCTCTGATTTTAAACATAAGTACAATTTTAATGGGGGAGGGGAATGGTATCCTTGGATTATTATTTACCTATTTCTTTGTCCTGATTTCCAGTGAGTACCAAAACTCAGAATAATTAGCAATTCTGAATTTTAACCCTTATGGTGGGTAAAACCATTGTAACATTTCACTGCCCTCTACAGGATGCAAATATAAGTGAAACTTTCCTTTTGGTACATAATTTGAAACTCTCAATCAAGGATCCAGAATATAAAAGAAGAGCGGCACAGCAAAGAAGAGCACGGGAGATGCAAATTGAGTTTTCTGTAAAATTAATGAATTTGTGAAGACATACAGTACCCAGCAAGATTTCCCCAAACTGAAAATAAACAGCAATAAAAATGCCACAGAATGATAAGGTGGCAATAACACCAGAGAGGTTTTATGAATTGTTCAAATGAGAGAGAGGGAGAGAGAGAGAGAGAGGGAAGAACAGGAGAAAGGGGGAGGGAAAATGTTATTGAAAATGAGTGGGTGTTATTGTTTGATCTTGTTTTTTCTCCTTTTTGTTTGTTTAATTTCACTTGATTGCTAAAATGAAAAGTGTCTGCAAAATGATGGACTAATTAGAAGAACACGCAACCATTATTTTTCTTACGAAGAAAAAAAAAGAGTTTTATCCTTATAAGATCCCATCCAAAGCCTTCACTCTGCACCATAGTGGGTTTTGAAGCCATTTACATAATAGCTAACAAAAATGTACTCAGCAAAACACCGGGCTTTCTAAACACAGGAGATAATTATGTTGGAAGAATGATATTCCATTGCCATCTCCATTTTCAAGATACATTTATTCTCCCTGTACACAGCATAGAACAACCAAACACATATTAACATATATTGCGTAGGTGTGCGCCGTTAGAGTGACAAGGTACAGGCAGTTGGAGCTGATGGGGGCTAAGGCAGAGCAAAAGCCAGGAAGGAAAGAAATACTGCATTCTATTCCTGGCATATATGTACCACCTGAATGGTATTTTTCATTATCTCCTGCACTGGGAACATTCTATTATTCCACTGGGAAGTCATAGCAGAAGAGATATAATTATCAGCAGAGTAATGGGGATGCTCTAGCTAATGGCCAGCTATTCAAATATCTCAATATAATCGTCTTGCCCAATCTCTCCCCATTGCATACTCTTCTGGAGAAACTCATCATTTTTTCCACTTACTCCAGCATAATGAATTCATTTTGCATTTTCTTTGTGAGAAATTAAGAGGAATCGCAATATAATGTGTTGACATTTGAAATTCTGCACAGAAAAGTTTAGGCTGGCAATTTAGTTTAATCGCAAGCTAGCAGGGAGACGCTGCTTATTAAATTAGTTCCCTGTGTACAGAATGTGTATTTTCTTTATAAACCTTTGCCTTTGTACCTGAGTTTAAATTTTTTCCCTTCTTTGTAAGTCCCAGTTTTTTCAAAAGAAAGAGTAATGTCCCAAACTAAAGACTGTTCTTTGAGCTTTTTTTTTTTCTTTTTATGGTCAAAATTGTTGACATCAGAGATGAGCCTTGAGTAAGAGGCCCTTGGGAATAGTGAAAAATAAATAAGAAGTTGCTTTAAGAAAAGCCACCTAAATGAATTTTCTTTTTCTGCAATATTAAACCACTCATTTTGGCTACTTTCAGGAAAGATTCTTTCTCCCTATTAGATTGAAGCTCTTCTGTTTATTTGTTCAAATCTAAGCTTGAGTTACCATTTCCATATTTTCTGCCTCTTATTTTTCTTTTTGGAGTTTCAAGTCATTTTCTCTAATAAGACTTGTAAACTGCTAATAAAACAGCCTTTCCAGTTTCTCTAGGGAATGCCAGATATCTGGGCAGGTGGTAACATGAACAAGTTATAAAAAACTGCTATTGGAATCATTGAATTGGAAGAGAATTTGGCTTTTCTCTCATCCCAGCCTAGAAGCTTCACTAAGTTCTAGCATTTGTGGGATGAGAGGCAAGGCTAGGTGTGAAACATGTGTCATCCGTTGATGGGGAGCAAAAAGATTTAAAAAACGGTGTCTCCTTTTGATTACCTTCCTATTATGTCTCACAGTCTTTCATTCGCTTCCTATATAGTACTTTTTTATATTCAACTAAATATTGTGTTAACATCACACACTATAATTTTTTGAAGAACACACTGATTTGGGAAAATAGAGTCAGAGGGAATATCCATTCCTCTGTCTCCAGTCCTTTCTGAACAGCACACAGTTCAGAACTCCCTGACCTCATCAGAGGGTGCTGGGAAGGGGTATGAGGGAAAGACACCACCACCTGACCTTCAGAAAAGGCAACCCTTGAGATTAACATGAAACTGGAAGAATTACTCTGCCATCTGTAAGAGTCAGTCTCATCGCACTCTCTGGTTCTGTCACCATCCAATCCATACCTACTTTTTGTGTTGTAGAAGGTATATGGTTTCCCTCAACCTCTTGAACGACCCTTGACAGCTAAGGCTATGCCTGGCTTCTCCCAAGTTCTTCTTCAATATTCGTCTAAAATTTTACATTCTTATTTCAATTACAATTATCTCCCAATCTTTTTTATATTAATGTTCTATTGGTTGTCATTCTTTTTTTCTCACTCTGCATATTACCATCATTAATAAAACCCACTGCTTTTTAACTGTCAAACAGTTCTACTGCCAAAACTGTGATAATATGGGACTTGTCACTTTGTTTGGAAGATGGTCTCCTGATCTAAAATGTGAAGTATTCCTTAAGAAAATTGGTTCTGGGGCACCTGGGTAGCTCAGCCAGTTAAGTGTTTGCCTTTGGATCAGGTTGTGATCCCAGGATCCTGGAATCAAACCCTCTATTGCTAGAAGCCTGCTTGTCCTTCTCCCTCTGCTCATTGTCCTGCTTGTGTTCTCTCACTCTCTCTCTCACTGAAATAAATAAATAAATAAAATCTTAAAAAAATAAAGATGGTTCTATCTTTCATAACAAAGATATTATATTAAAAGATAGTGTCTTGGGGGTGCCTGGGTGGCTCAGTGGGTTAAGGTCTCTGTCTTCAGCTCAGGTCATGATCCCAGGGTCCTGGGATCGAGCCCCGCATGGGCTCTCTGCTCAGTGGAGAGCCTGCTTCCTCCTCTCTCTCTCTGCCTGCCTCTCTGCCTACTTGTAATCTCTGTCTGTCAAATAAATGAATAAAATCTTTAAAAAAAAAAAAAAAAAGATAGTGTCTCAATTTACCTTTAGAGATGTTCCATAAATTAAAGGGAACTGAAAAAGAAGTAAAAGGAAGGAAGCCCACCAGAACTCCCAAGATATGACAGTGAAATTTCCTGTATGTACGTTACTTAAAACTGATTTGAAGTTTTCAAATTCCAATCCATAACCTGTTTGTAATTACCAACAGAGAAGCTGAAGGAAGCAGGGGGTATATAGGTGACTGCAAAAGTATATGTTTGAGAGCACACTCACCAAAAAAACAGCTTTGGTTTATAGTATGAAAGACAGGATGTTATTATAGCAAGAACACTTGATCACAAGTCAGAAGCCTGAGTTCTAGTCTTTAAATCTAGTCCTTGCTAACTAGCTATGTGACCTTGGGCTATGAATCATAAAGCCTCCAATTCATCCATAAAATGAGGAAGTTAGATTTGATTTTGTGCAATACCAGTTCCAATTTGAAGCAACTCTAATTACATTATTTGGATTTAAAGGATCTTTCTGAAAACCAGGGTATTAATGGACAGTAGACATAAATTATAATCCATAGTCGTTTCATTTTAAATGATTCATTTTTAAGAAGTTTCTGATAGCAGGTAAAGAGGAAGTGATGTAATTAATTATAGGGAGGTTCAGTGAAGGAATATGGCAAATTGGATTTAGCAATCCATCATTAGGGATTTACTGAATGTCTCCTGCCTTAAATATTATGAGATTTAAAAAGAAATTAAATATCTGAAATGATCTCTTTCCTGAATTGCTTCCTCTTTAGGAGGAGGATGAAGTACAACCCTTTATAAAAATATGAAGCAAAGAAGAGACAAACAGTATAGTTCTATGAAGAGGTACAGTAGAATTTTAGATAATGATACAAATGAAGCAATCTTATGGGAAAAATTAGGGTCTGATAACATTTTAGAATTGCTGGTGGTACTAAAATGAATATAGAATGGGGAAATGTTCAGTTCAGGCAGGGAAGAGAGATTCTGCTAAGCTTCAAAGAGATTTTAAGGAGGTTCTCCAATGCTGTTGTTCAGTAACAATGGGTATGTAGAGAAACAATCGTAGACATAACTAGGAGCCTCAAATGGCTCCAACATTATTTTGGAAGAATTGATGACAATGAATATTAAGATGCCTTAACTTCATGGTTCACCAAAACAGAGGACGTATCAAGACACCAAACCAGAGACCTTCTTTTCCTACAGACTTTACTACGGAGCTGTTCTGTGGCATGACATAGAGTATAATTCCTTTTACTAGGAGAAACACAGGTACCTAATCAGGGGAATTATAGAGGAATATAGAGATTGCTCTTAATGAGCTGTTCTCATATCTTCTCGGGTTATAGTGACACTATAATAATTTCACCATATATACAATACTACCAATATTTTTTTCTTATTATAAAAACATTTGTTGATTTTATCTTAAATAGCTGCAGTTAGAAAAAAATAAAAACTTTTCTATAAAAGTCTAAAGAAAAAAATAAAATGAAGAAAGAAACAGGTGCATAAGCCATGTTTAATCCCATAGAAGAAAACAGAAGGGAGTTTGCAAAGAACTTTTGTGGCCCATTAGGATTCTCAGTAAATAATTCACAGCAGTTGTCGTCAAACACTTTTGCTCATGTACCACTAAGACTTTAGAAAAACTAATTTACTCTCTCACGTATTTTTAAGTTGACATTAAAATTTTCATTATAAGCTCATACTTACAATGCAGAGTTACAAAATAAATACATTATAAATGTTGACATTTAAATATAAAATTGCTAAATCATTCTATAAATGTATCTAATGGAATCTGAATACTATGATTTGAAAGCTGCCATCCTTACGAAAACAGGAGATAACATGAATTTCCTTTGTGATATTAAGTTTTTTAGTTTCTTTTTCTCTATGAATTTATTATACTGTTCTATATCCCCAAAGAATTTCATCCTTTAATATATTTTTGTGTTTAAAAGTATTTTATTGATTATCCTATCATCTTTCTCTGGAACACAATTATGCATGTAAAATGTGATTTAATGTTTTATTCCCCTGAGTACAAAGCTCTAAGAATCAAAAATTTCTTCTCAAGTTATAAGAATTATCACTAATTCACTATTGATCAAAATAATATAAATAAATCACAAGACTTAATAATACTAAATATAAAATACAAAAATTCATTAGAATAGCATCTCTTAATGAGATAGATAGATAGATCTAGGTATTTTTTTCCCTTTTAGTTCATGAATTCATGGATGAATACCACTCATTGCTACCATGAGACAATGTTTGTTGTTAATTTCCCTTATTATTATCTTCTTTAAAAGATGATGATTATCTTCTTAAAAAGATGTGTGTTATTGACCTAATGAGTGATATAGGACTTACATGTATAAAACCGTCAATGTCAAGACAACCAGCCCAACTAGAACCATCCATTTGTTACAAAAAGTTTAACTTTATTTTTAAATTTAAATCAAAGTGTTCATATATATCTCAACCTCACATCATCACACTGTATTTTCATTGATATAGTAAATTTATGGATGCTAGATAGATAGATGAGAGATAGATAGATAGAAGATAAAGTCACAAAGTTTTGATGTGAGTTTTGGTCTGGGTGAAATAAGGCTTCATTACATTCAGTTCTTCACTTAAGTTCACTTTGCTTTGCTCTCATAGGACCTGCCTTTAGCAGCAATGTGCTCTTTTAAATAGATTGGGGATGGAAGAGTCAAGGTCATTAAATGAAAATTGCATCACACCCTATCCTAGAATATATCAGAATTTAGGACATTTCAACTCAAGCCAAATATCATCCTTTCCAATCTCATACTCTGTCCTTAACAGAAATATGTAGAAGACAGGAATAGCAAGAAAAGTCTATTCTTGTCCTTTAGGGATGACAATATTTCAAATATCTCCAGAAGATTTTAAATTCTGTGTGATGATCTGTTAAGATGTATAGTTTTCTAGCAGGAGAACAGAGAGCAAACAGGTGAATTGCCCTCAAATACTCTCTTGGGAAGATCAATCTTTTTTTTTTTTTTTTAAAGATTTTATTTATTTATTTGACATAGACAGATCACAAGTAGGCAGAGAGGCAGGCAGAGAGAGAGAGGGGAGGAAGCAGACTCCCCGCTGAGCAAAGAGCCGGATGCGGGACTTGATCCCAGAACCCTGAGATAATGACCTGAGCCGAAGGCAACGGCTTAACCCACTGAGCTACCCAGGCACCCGGGAAGATCAATCTTAAAATAAAAAGGTATATATAAAGTAGAGGATCTGGAAATGTATTCTTTGAAATTACTGGTGCCCAATTGTCCTTAAGAAAGACTGTATATTCCCAGAAAGGCATTCTCTAATATGAAACCTACTCTAGAAAGGACTCCACCTCTATTCTAAGAACAGATTTTATTTCCATGATGACAGTCTTTATTTCCTCATCTCAGCATAGACCCATCTCTGATTATCATCCTTAACAATGTATGGTGTACTCTAAATCTATTGTATAATTTAACCCTTCCAATTCTTCTAGATCTTTGAATTGGGATTATTATTCACAAGGTATAGCTATGTGGCTCAAGGAGGGTAAGAAAACTGTTCATGATTTCATTAAAAAGAAAAAGTAACCTAAATCTGCCTGACCCCAACAATATGGAACCCCAAGTCCTCCACCACTTTAAACAATGAAGAGGTTGTGCTTTACAGTTTTTATGGAATCTACAACTCTAACATTCTAGATCCTAAGATAGCAGCTGGGATAGAGCTCTATAGGGCTCTTAATGACACTGGCATTTTAGCTTGAAAATAAAGCCAATACTTGACTTTATTTGAAAATGTTAGCTCATCTTTCTGAAACTTCTTAATTACCATGGCCATCAAATTTTTAGCAGCATTAACATTTCTTACTTTAAGTACTTAAAAAATAGTAACATGGTCCCCAGATTTTTTCCATCTGGCTCTCTGCAGTTATGCTACTCAATACGATTTTTTTCAAGTGGAATTTTTGAGACCCATCACTGTATGATTCCTATAGCTATTGATATCTTTGGATGGTGAAGAATTTGCTGCTGAAACTCCCCCCCCACTGTGTGTGTGTGCGTGCGTGTGTGTGTGTGTGTGTGTGTGTGTAAGGGTGTTGATCTAATTTGGTAAGTAAGGTGGGGAAGAAAACATTTGTTTAATTTTTGTCCTCTCACCTAAAAAATATATTTTGCCTTGAGAAATTCTCATAACACAGCAGTCAGTTCTGTGCTCTGCTCTTTTCAGAAAGAATGACACACTAATTTTCACTTCAAAGCCTGGCAGTTTGTAAGCCTGTCTTACAACATTAATTTTGGGAGCCATCTTCCAATGTCTTTCAGGGAGACATTAACAGTCAACTGTGTTTGGCTTGTGAAAATAGAGAAAATGCTTCTAAAAACTAGAAAATTTAAAAAAATGAAGCTTTAAGTGGTTTAAAAAATCAAAATGCTTAATTGTGGTGCATAATATATCAAACAAAATAAAAGAACAACCTGGCCCCAAAACAAACAAACAAACAAACAAAACCCAGAAAAATAATGCCATAGAGTTCAAAACTTTTTGTTGTTTTAGACAAATACTATTAGCATGGATTTATTTTTTTAAGTCCTCCTTTATTTCTTGCTATTGCAGTCATTACTACTGATGGGTCCATGATCAAAGGAATGAGACTGATACAACGAAGATCAAGCAAAGCTTTATTTCACTCTAGCACCAAGAATCAAACCAACCAGTGGGGCTGCCTCTTACAGAGAGGGCGACCCCTCCCAGTCTCACAGAGTAACTTTTACAGAGCAAAGACCGTGTGGTTGAGCCTGGCCAAACACAGGTGGCCAATTGAATTACAATTCACCCTATAGTAGCTATTTGAACTAGCCTCTCACTCTGGTCAGATCTGGCGCCAAAAAGGCACCCAAAAGGCGCCCAAAAGGCGGGGCCCACATTCTTTGGTGGTTAGGGAGGTGCTTTACGGATTGGACGTCTCCACCTGGCTTGACTCATCCTTGCATTCTGGGCTCAGTTATCTCCCCTGACCTGACATATCCTGGTCACCTGACATATCCATGGGCTCTGTTATCAAGGACTGGTTGGCCATATTTTACTGTTTTCCCAGACTTGTTTCTAAGTAAGTTCGGGACGGGGGGGGGGGGGGCGGGGAGGGTCAATCTAAGTTTACTGCATAAACAACAAAATGGCTATTTAACCGAGATGAAGTCACTCTGGCTAAGTAGGCCCTTATACTACAACTCATGGAGTAGTTTAAGTATTTACTTAAATTAGCTAAAATCAAGGCAACATGCACATTGATTTGCAAACATGGTGTTTACTCCTTGTAGCAATACCTGAGAAATTATTATTTAAAGATGATGAATCTGACATTATGTTGCTTATCTAAGTAGCATAACTCAGAGAGTCAGAACCAGAATTCAAATTGAGGCTTGTCTGATTAGAGTATCTAGACTCTTATTCATAGTTCCCTCCTGCCCTGCGCTAGGATTCCTTGAAAAACTGAGGTTCAGAAAATGAAAAAGGGGGTGGGTACTCTGGAAGGCCCACAGTGGGGTAGAAATTGAATGGTGCCTCAGTGATCAGTTATCCCAAGAGCAAGGCTGAAGAGCAAGGGGAAATCAATTTGAATAATGGCTTATTCTCAGAAACAAACCTAACATGTCTAAGTGCAAATATAAATTCTGTGCAGAATGGAGAAGAAAAGCATAAACCAGCATCATTTTAAAATGCTTAATATAAAACCTCACCCCTACTTTTTTCCCCCCTCTTGTCTTCCCCTATTCAGTACACTTGTAACAAAACAAGTCTCAGTATCCTTCCCCATACCTAAGATTATACGTACATTAGAAATGATAGCAGAAATCCATGCAGTATTTATAAGAAAGAGGTAACGCTGAAGTATACAGAGGGGAAAAAATACAACTAAAGAGAATGCTGAACAGGAAGCAATCTTGAGAATCACGTAGTCCAATCTTGCTCAAAGAATGTTATCTTCATGATCTGCAAAGTTTCATCAGAAAGAGAAAACTAAAAATAGAAAGTGTGGGTTAAGTGAGTGGGATATATAGCTTTAAAAAAAAAATGGAAGAAAACTACTCACAGCTTAAAGGTTTAGAAAACTCTCTGCCACAAGATCTGAAAGAATAAATTACATCAAGAGCTGTTTTAGTGTTTTCTTTATTTTGGGGGAGTGCAGTGTGGATTGATTTGGAGTGACCTGTATTTAAAAGCCTTGGCATTCTTGGAAACAGAGCAGTTCTATCGCACTATCTTCCTTTTCCTCCTCCTCCTTCTCCCCACAGTACAAAGAAGAAACTTTTACACAGTCTGACTTCTCAACTCCTATCTTCTTATTTTCTCAACACAACAGGGCAGCCATCCATCCTGCTCTTGCTCCATATGACCTTCCTGCCAGCCCCAGATTTCCTGTTTCCCTGCTCTAGTCAGAGAGTTTAAATACATGGAGGCAGGGTTGGGGATGTGGAGGTCAAGGCTGAGAGAGAAACTATTAAATCATGCAGCACAGTGTCAATTGTTCCCTATGAATTTTTAGTTCATGCCTATAATGTGATCTGATAAGAACATGGCTACCTTGACTCTGAAGCATATATTGGATTGTTTAAATAACCCTCACCCCCCCCACCAAAAAAAAAAATTACCAATGACAGAATAAGACATTTTGTTCAATTCAACTGAAGCAATGCCCCACTGGATTGTGAAAAGACAGCTGTTGAATTCTAAGAACAATGAATAGCAGTTAAGTTTGCCAGAAGCAGAAGAAAAAGGAGGGAGGAGGAGGTTACATGCATACTTAACCATCTACTCAACATTTCAGGTGGAGGGCTACACAGAGGGATTCTGACAGGGTTAACTTGTGCCATTAATCTGGTACCATGTATTAAGCGCTGATTCACTTCATGAAGTCACAGTAGGCAACATTCTAGAATGCTCTCTGAACAGGTTACCAAATGATCATCCCACTTGGTTAATGACTTTGCACATATTTCAGGAAGACAATAGAATTTTTGTAAATTACACTCTAGTATTCCCATGGGGGGAAAAATTCTATCAGCATCTGCATCCTTTTTAAACAAACCTTTCTGTTACATTTGAAGAAGTGCCAATCTTCCAAAGATTAACTTCCTCTTATGCCCTAGATCTAAGTACCATAGGTATCTTTTCTTCTTGAAAGACATAATCTTTTTATGTTTTTATTTTTTATTTTATTTTTATTTTTTTAAATATTTTATTTATTTATTTAACAGAGAGAGAGATCACAAGTAGGCAGAAAGGCAGGTAGAGGGGGAGGGAGAAGCAGGCTCCCTGCTGAGCAGAGAGCCCAATGCAGGGCTCAATCCCAGGACTCTGGGATCATGACCTGAGCCGAAGGCAGAGGCTTAACCCACTGAGCCACCCAGGCACCCATAATTTTTTTTTAAAGATATTATTTCTTTATTTGACAGAGAGAGACACAACAAGAAAGGGAACACAGGCAGGAGGAGTGGGAGAAGGAGAAGCAGGCTTCTGGCTGAGTAGAGAGCCCAATGTGGGGTTGGATCCTAGAACCCTGGGCTCATGACCTAAGCTGAAGGCAGACACTTAATGACTGAGCACCCAGGTACCCCAAGATACACTCTTTTTAGATGAACTCTTTTTTCTTTATCCCATGTTTCTCTCTACCTAAGATCACTCAGGAAGTATTCAAGGCCCTGATATCTAGTGCTGTAACCAGGATCCACATGTGGTTACAGAACACTTGAAATGTGGCTAGTATGAATTTAAATGTACAGAAGTATAAAATATACAACAGATTTCAAAGACCTTTTACCAAATTAAAAAAAAAAAGGTAAAATAGTAATCATTGTTTTCTATTGTTTATATTTTAAAATTATATTGTTACTATATTGAATAGTAAGATTAGCATTAAAATTAACTTCAATTTATTTTACTTTTTTTAATATGCCTACTACAGTGTTTAAAATTATACACGTGCCTTTCTCTTTTCTTTTCTTTTCTTTTCCCTTTAGGTCATATTCTTTGTTTTGTTTTGCTTTGTTTTGTTTTTGGTGGAGAATATCCTCCAGTAGCTTCCTACAGGAACTTTCATTATAAATTTTCTGAGTCATTTTATGTCTAACCATGTGTGTATATAATAGGTTTTGTCTTAGTTTCTATTTCCCTCCTTACATAAAAAAAATTCTCCAAAAGATAGTTTCTGCTCCCTTGCCTTCAAAATCAGTCTGCATGCTAAGGACTTCCGAAGTTAAATCTTTAGGCCATAACTCATCAAAAATTTAAGACAATTCACTGGGTGTGGTGCATAACAATGAATCCTGTTACACTGAAAAAAATTAAATTAAAAAGAAATGAAATCTTAAAAATAAAAAATTAAAAAAAAATTTTAAATTGAGACTATTATATCACACTTCTTATTGAACATATTTACTTGAAAGATATTTCATAATACTTCTCAAAAATTATTTTATTATATTTTATTTTATTGTCCATTAAATGACTCTCTATCTGCATAATGTTAGCTTTAAAATGGCAAAGACCATAACTATCTTGTAAGCCACTGTCTCCTGGTCCATGTGCAATGTCTGGCATATGAAAGGTACTCAATAAATATAGAATGAATAAATAAATGGATGATTATTTGCTCCTAGGAGATTATTTCATCACATAAATTTAAGCTTTAGAATTACTGGCTCAATATATCAGGTGTCATCATATTTTAAAGCTTCTCTTAAACAGGAGGAAACATGGAGGAAGATAAGAAGTTTGCATTTATCATTAGTATATTCAAAGAATATGGGGCAGAAGCATGAGTATGTAAGTAGTCTAGAATACCAAGAGTTATTTTTTTTTAAATTATGGAAATACTGTCTTTTTCCAGTAATGGAACCACAAATCTAACATCATTGGCAATTATCATTTAATCCTCAGGCCACAATATGACAGATATGGAGGAGACTGACAGTGTCCCACTGTAAACTGTCCCTGTATCACTATGGACACTTCTCATACTATGATTATCAGTCATTTATTTCTGCATTCCTTCTTACCCAACCATTTAAAAAAAATTAAAAACTCTAAGAAACAATGAAAATAGAATGAGAGATGCTTTTTAATTAGAGAACTGAATGCTTGTTATTCAAGTACTCTTTAGAGATTCAATTTTGAGAAATGAATAACCCAACTTGAAGAATTTGGCCAGATAGGAGAAAAAGAGAAGAAAAATGAGTCTTTGGTGGCATATGAAAGCTGTATGTCATAGCTTCAATTTACATCAAAGACAAGAAAGTGATTAATCAAGAATAAGTTATAGAAATAAAATGAATGTGTGCTCAACTTATATAAATGTCAGTTTTGCTTGATGGCATTGTCCATTAAGAAACAGAAATTTGGAATTTGAAATACTATATTATAAATTCTGTATAATAGCTCTATTTTTATATAAAAATTTCAACCAGTCAGTTTTATTCAGAAGTTGAACTTTTCTGTAGCTAATTTAAAGGAATCGCTGATCTCAATGAATTGCTAAAGCATTAGTACAGCTATTGTTAAAATGGGCAAAATGTCTTCAAACTACAGAACTTGCTGTTCGAGCCTAATTCTGAGCTCTTTTAAAAATGTTCTTTCTTCCTTGTAAGTTGAAACTTGAATGGAGGTGGGAGGAGAAAGACATGCCAGGAATTAAGATTCTGATTTTGCAAATTCCTTTAAGAATTGTGATTTGGTTCTTCAGAAAATCAGCACAGACGAGGTAATTTCTTTAAAATAAAAGTTATATGGTTGCAATTTGCATTCCATTAATCTGGTCTTTGAAAGTTTCCTTTCTCCCCTCTTTCCAAACTGTCATATCATACTATCATGTTAAAAAAAAAAAAAATGTTATTTTTGCTAAGTATTGCAGAACTTTAGAAGTAAAAGGGAAATTAGAGCTACTCTAGTCAAACACCCTCGTGTTCTAAATGTGAATGTAGAGGCCAGAGAGTGTACAGGGGCAGCAAGGATCACACTCACACAATGATGGTGCCAGTTCTAATCAGGGATTATATCTGGAAGTGACTTCTGGGGTCATAAAGGTGTCATTAATGAGTTCAGTAGGAAGGATGTGAGACAATAGGTACTGTTGGAGCCAACAAAACCACATGCCTATATCTGAGTTGACCAGTGAGCAAATATATTCCATGCATAAGAAGTCAAGTTCCCAACTTTAAGACCTGTGATAGTGACATGCCCTATTGACCATCCATTATATCTCTTTTGGTATTCATGCTAAAAAATAAATGGAAGAAGTTCTATGTTGGGATGCCTGGGTGGTGCTGTAAATTAAGCATCTGTCTTCAGCTCAGGTCATGATCCCAGCATCCTGCGATCAAGTTCCACAATGGGCTCCTTGCTCAATGGGGAGCCTGCTTCTTCTCCCTCTGCCTGCTGCTCCCCCTGTTTATGTGCTCTCTCTCTGACAAATAAATAAATAAAATCTTTTTAAAAAGAGGTTCTGCGTAAAACTATTATCAAATTGTTTATTTAAAGTCTTTTTATGCCAACTCCTTTTGGCTCAGCAAAATATAGAACTAAATCTTGGACGGAAAGAAGCAGCTTAATGACATTAGTGAAAACACATTTTAATTTGGTTTGGGAACTTATTTTTTGAGCAAGGTTTGTTTTTTTTTTATCATAAACGTCATTATTATTTAAAGGTAAGCATAATTGAATTTGAGTGAGTTCTATATGTTATGCCACAGAATATTTTTTTTAATGTTTTTGAAAATATTCTCAATTCTGAAGTATTTCCCTTTGCTCCTCTAAGATTACCCTGCCTATCATTTCAAACTAACCATAATTTGGTTCTAAGAAAACTATTTTTAGTACATCCCATTTACTGGTCTCTCCTTCGGTCTGATCAGTCTCTTTATTGCACCGTCCTCCCACAGGTTTGTTATCAATCCCGAGCCATACTTCGCACTATTCCTCCAACTTAGAAAATTATGTTGGCTGTCACCTCAAAGCCGGCTTCTTCAGAAGGCTCATCACATCACCTGTTCCTTGCCAAAAAGCCTCACTGCTCTCTGGGTGACCCCACCCCCATACTGACCTCCCTAGAAGGGCCTTCACATCTATCAAGAGCATGCCTGTGATTTTTCGTTGGAAAGGTGCCTGAGGACAGGAAACAAGCCTTCAATTCCCTGTACATTTTCCATACCACCTAATCTATTTTTAGGTACTTGGTCAAAATTTAAGACAGAAAACTAATCAATTTTTAAAATAAAAAAATCTTAAGGGCTCAGAAGATTCTGAGCAGAAACACAGACAATCTCATTCTTTTTAGAGCCTGGAAAGCAGTGAAGACTTACGAGGCAGGGGAACTGTCTCAAGTGGAAGCTACTGAGTAAACCCTTGGGATAAGGATCCATTCTCCTGTGTGCTAGACCAACGCTCACCTCACTGTTTACTATCTCACTTGCAATACCCAGAGATCATTAGGAACAGAAGAAAGAGTAACGTGCCTTGAAGAGTTGACACACATGCTTGTCTGGATGCAAGACACCCAGGCTAGGCATCCAGAATGTCAGCTCTTAGCTCGTTCAAAACAATACCACCTGAAATAAAGCAACAGGCAGCGAGAAAAGCTGTCAAGTCCCAATTTGCAGTTTCTAGTAAAGATCACAGCAAAAGATAGACTCCAGATTCAACTTGTCTTTATTTCAACTTCTCAAGGGCTCAGCACTACCTAACTGCTGGAATTCCACACAAGCGCACTGACCAGCGTTATGCTTGCTTCTCCTCCTTCCTGGTTACCCAATTAGTTCCTTGTTAACCACACACCTGCAGTGTCTTTCCCCTCAGGCTCTGCTCCTCTCTGTGTAGCTTGTAACCCCTTCTGTACACATTGTTTAAAACACTATTAAGGTGCCCCCATGGATGCCTGACAGAATCATTGGTGCCCCCTTGGTTGCCAAAGTAATTAGCTTACAGGGACATCTCATCTAATATAACTGCAAAATCAGGAATAGATCAAACTCCCCTGCCTGTGCAAGCTGCTGGGGCACTGGGAATGCAAACGCTATTCGTCCAGGTAATCAGGTAGCATGGCAACACAGACAATGTCAGAAGCAAAATATCCAGAGATTTCAGTCAAAGGAACGATTGGAACACTGTTGTCTTTATCAAACCTTTCTGAGCTCCAGAAAGAAAATCCCCTGGGTAGCCAAAAGGAGAATGATGAGTCAAGGAAAAATGTCTTGGTGTTATGCTGAAGACTTTTTCACAGCTGCTTGTGCCTGACTGAACTGCCAAACTTGGAAAGGACGCGTGCTTTTAAATGAGGAATGTGCGAGACTGCGCTCCAAGAAAGTGAAGGGAACGGGGTGTAGGGAAGATAGCCACATCTAGGAGTGCCAGTAGGTTGTCAAACCATATGTCTTCTCACAGGCAGAACCTGACTTACAAATCAGAATTAATTAGGATTAAAGCTCTTTTTCAGATCTTCCAAAAAATAAGATGACATTAGGTAACTGTTCAAAGGAAAACCACAAGCCCAAAATGGTGTCACTTGGGCCAAGTCCCTAAACCATAGCTTAATACCTAATCTGATTGCAGTTTCAACCTCTCCCCAAAATGCAATCTTAACCAGTCAGGAATTGTCCTGATCAGCTCCAGAGACTGCCACAGGGGTCTTATCCATCCCCTAAAGGAAGATAGGAAATCCGGAAATCTGTATGAGAAGATTTCCCCCTGCTATGGCCCCTAAGGGCAAGCAACATTGACTGGAAGAAAAAAAAAAAATATATATATATATATATATTTTTTTTTTTCCTAATAACTTTTTCTAGGCCCACCACTCTTCCTACAAAAACCTTCCATTTTACACCATTCAGGACAGGACACTGCCCTACTGCCCTGGCAAATCCATTAATAAAGGCAATTAGATGTTCTAACCTACTGGGATGACTTTTCTTTCTTAACATAACCTTGCTTAGCAATACATTCCATGATCTGAAAATCTTCATTTCCAAGAAGTATATCTCTTTCCATCTTCATTATTAAAGAAGAAAAACAGATTCAAACTCTAAAAGGCAAAATAATCAGACTTAAACAAAAAAGCAAAAAACAAAAAACCTGCAACTTACTGGAGACCAAAAAATTATAAGAATAAGCCTGGTTATTTTAAATAAGAAAAACCTACAAATATAATTTCAGAGTCTTGTAGCAATTATAATCAAAGGAAATGGAAAAGAGTATTGCTAGAAACCAAACACAGAAATCTCACCAGATCTCAAACAGGAAGAAAAAGTAGATTGTGAAATTCATAGCTAAAGGGCGTGGCATTGATAACAATAAAATCATTGAATTATTAAATAATTGATTTGTTCATATTCAATAAGGGAAAAGTGATAAGTGCAATGTGTTTTCACCAAAAAAAACCTCATGCTAAATTAACCATTTTTTGTTGTTTTTTTTTTTAAATCCTGTTATCAGGTTGGAAAATCAGAAGTTTCAATAACAATATTGCTGGAATTCAACAAAATTTTTCTCTTTTTATTTTTAAAGATTTTATTTTTAAATAATCCTATACCCAACGGGGGGCTCGAACTCACAACCCCGAAATCAAGAGTCACACGCTCTGCCCATAGAGCCAGCCAGGTGCCCCAGTTTTTCTCTTTTTAAGAAGATGGGAGGAAATGATAAAATGTCAGTCATGTGTGTAATTTAAGAAACAAAATGAAGAATCATAGGGGAAAAAAGAGAGAGGGAAACAAAGAAACAGACTCTTAATTACAGAGAACCAACTGATGATTACCAGAGGGGAAGTGTGTAGGAGGATGGGTTAAATAGGTGATGGGGGTGAAGGAGGGAACTGGTGATGAGCGGTGTTGTGTGGAAGTGCTGAGTCACTAACCTACACATCTGAAACTACATTATACTGTCTGTTAACTAACTGGAATTGCAAAACTTTAATTAAAAAAAAAAAAGCGACGATGGGAGAAAAATGAACATGTACTGAACATTTGAATAAAGCCAATGCTGGTTGAACCTGGCTTCTTAAAAGGATGACTGTCAATCCAGAGAGAATTCTTAAGGCCCTGTTGCCTTTCTCCTCACCTAGGTGTCAAGTGCCTGCTGTGTGCTAAAATTTGAGAAACAGCAGTGAGCAAGATCAAGATGGGCAAAGATAGACTCTCCCTTGCCTTCACGGAGCTTATGTAAGTTTGACTTATTTCATTAAAAAGTGGGTGGAAAAATAGAAGGTTATTATCAAAGCCTTAAGACTTGACAAAGTCAGATGTAGAACCAAATCATCCTATCGGAGACTTCAGATTAAAAAGGTTAGGCTAGAAGGAAGCATCACACCTGAGAGCAAAATAGTTAATCGGGATAAATGTAAATTTGAAATCTATTTAAAACTGAACTCAGCAGATGTCTCTTGAGGTCTTGAAGTTTTGGGTGACTCCAAGATTAGAGGAGGTTAGAATGTGATTTAACTTTCAAATTAGCTAATCAAACCCTAAATTATATAAATAAAAGTAAAGTTCAGTGTCCAAAACAAGGGAAAATGAACTGCATTGCTTAGATCAACTTGGAAGTTTTCATTTTGTTTAAAGCACCACAGATTTAAAGAAAAATAACAATAATTTAGGGGACATAAAGCATGGCAGTAAAATGTTTGGAAATCCTGCTATGTAAGAATCTAAAAATTTGGAGCATAAGTAAGAAAATGCAAAAGGGTCGAGCATGTGCACTAAGAGAGTAATGTAATTGTTTTAATATGTCCTTAGGACAAAACTAGGATTAAGTGATAGAAATTACAAAGACACAAATGGTGCTAATAAGAATATATACATACATATTTACCAACTACGTAAAAGAAGAGAGGGCTGATGTTTAATATGGTGGGTACTAAAAATGACCAAGTACATACTGAATGGCAAATTGTGAGGAATATTTTAGAAAGGACTTCTCAATTAGAAAGGATTTCAGTGTAAATGAGATCTAAGATCTCGTCTCATTTTCTAAATCTAAATCTATGAGACTATGTAATAGAAATATTTTCTTCTATATATTTGACTTCAGATGAATGTTTCCTCCTGAATTACTATTCTATAACCACAAGAGATGAACGGTTATTAAGTAGGAATGGTTTCTCCAATTTCTCTTGCCTTGATCTATGGATGTTATCATCTTAGAGTTTAAATCCAATAACAAGCAAGCCTAGCATCTCAATCAAGCTACATTTTACCTCATTTATTGTACTTTGCTCAAACAAATACTAACTTATTTCTCCTATTATGAATCTTGATGTTGCTTTTGTCTCCATTTTTTTTTTTTTTTTCTAACAACAGAATCATTTCGTTCTAGCTACATTTTGGATTTTTGGTCAATTAAGCTTGTGGTTTCTTTTAATCTTTAATTTACATTATCCTCAGAATCATTCCAAAGATGCCATGGTTTATGATATATTACTGTAGTTCCTGCAGGTCATGACACAAGTAATTCCCAGCTTTGCTGGTGTCCAAATTCCAGAGATTCTGTACGATTTCTCCTGACACTGCCTTCCTACCTCTTGTTGTGCAATAGCCAAGGCTGTATCCTGTGTTCGGTGGAGGGATCTTTCTCGCTTTTCTCTACCCTTGCCCTTTAAAAGTACTTGTTATCTTCAATCCTGCATTTCTCCAGTCTTGTGAAGTACAAATATGTTTGATTTTCCCTAAATTAATCCCCCAGCGGAACTGTGGGTTTGTTCCTCCCCCACCACCCTGTTCTACTTAGTCAATTACCACTTGTCCATCTGTTTCTCATTTTCTAACATTTTGTTGACATCATTTGTCTGGAGTCATTTCTTATCTTGTTCTTGCTGTCCTCATGGATTTATACCTTTATTTTATTGTGCTGTGATTTTAGAAAGAGACAGATACAAACATTTGGTCTGACAGGTTAAATTAGAAGTCTCATCTTTTTTTTTCATTTGAATGCTTTTGAATTTTTGTTGCTGTTATTAGTTCAACCACATATTGCCTCTTATTATTAAAAAAATGTTAATGTTAAAATCAAGGAAATGATGGCCAAGTGAATTCAAATTGTAATAACATGTGTCTCTGTTCAGGTGAAATTATATATGGTAATAGTTCTTTTTTTAATCCATTTTAAAGTATTTTTTAGATATTATAGCTGTATTATTTCCATAATAAGATTTAATTAAAATAACCAAAATAATTTTTATTCCATATTTTTCCTTATGGTGCATTTTTAATAATTTGAAGAAAATATTTAACCCAACAAAATTGCCTTAGAGTTTATATTAAAAAATTTTAGAGTGTACATTTAAATCAAAAGTATTGAGAAGAATGGGTTATAAAATAAAACAACATGAGGATTACGGAATGCACATTTATTGGGAATAAGGTGCTTAAACAATATATAGAGAGTGATTTAAATTTAGGACTTGGGCATTGTGAAGGTCACCTTATTTCTTGTAAGGATATTTGTAGTGAGCTTTAGATGTAGGACATTGCTGGTAAGATCATGGAGATGCTGAGTGAAAGCCTGGCAAGCTGTGCTCAAAGGATTTGGGTTGTGAAGAATTAATATTCACATTTTAACTTTGAGATTTCGGTGGGAGGGTCTCCCTAGAGGAGTTGTGAGCACAGGGCTCCACAAGTGTTTAGATGTTCTCCATCATAATCCCTGGATTTGTCCTTGGTGGGGGCTGAAGGCAGTGGGACCCTAGGGGAGGATTATTGTTGGCATTGTTATTTAAAAACAGAGTAAACAAATAACAAGGAATTCACTATAGAGAATGTACTGCCTTGAGCTTTGAGATAGGGGGATTCAAGTAGATTTTCAAAATTATACTGCTGGTTTTACTAACAGAACAAATGTGGATTTAAAAAAAAAAAATTATACAAACTGCTGAATGGTGTTCTCTAAAGCAGCTCCCCTTCACCCACTACACCCACCCACAGTGAATAGCTCAATTCATAGAATAAATTATTGTGACATTTTTATCACTTTTGCCAGTACAAGTGGATTTCACCTTATTCGATCCCATCCATTTTATTCCATTTTATCTCATGACAGGTAGCTCAGATTTTCCTTAATCTAGGTTATTAACCCCTTAGATATACATTTTCAGTATGTACTAGCAATATTTAATACATTTAAATTGGAGATTGAATTTCTGCAACTAAATTCATCTCCTGCTATGAATGTACAGTTATGTCTAAAATAACCGTAAGCTGGGTGCCTGGGTGGCTCAGTCATTAAGCGTCTGCCTTCAGCTCAGGTCATGATCCCAGAGTCCTGGGATTGAGGCCCACATTAGGCTCCCTGCTTGATGGGAAGTCTGCTTCTCCCTCTCCTACTCCCTCCACTTGTTTTCCCTCTCTTTCTGTCTCTGTCTCTGTCTCTGTCTCTGTCTCTGTCTCTGTCTCTCTCTCTGTCAAATAAATAAATAAATAATCTTTGAAAAAATAATAAATAAAATAGCTGCAAGCAAAAAATAAAAGTTAAAAAAAATTAAATAGCCATAAACTTTCCTTTCCAACTTTCTCAGAGGTAACTAATATTTCATTAAGCCGTTTTAAAAAGACATTTGTTGATATTTTGCTGTTGTTTATAATATAAATTTATACCTATGGTAGAATATTTGGAAAATGCAGTAAAGTACATGAAAATAAACATTGTCTATAATCTCACTATTTTCAAAATTCCAGTATTACTATATTGGTATAATCTTATTGGCTTTCATTTTCATAAGTAGATAACTTATTATTGCTGATGTTTGTAAATTTATAAAAATAAGGCTCATAATCTATGAGCTTTTCTAGCTTACTTTTAAAAATTATATATGCGGCTCTTTTTTTGTTTTGTTTTTGTATTTAAAGGTTTTATTATTTGACAGAGAGAGACACAGGGAGAGAGGGAACACAAGTAGGGGGAGTGGGAGAGGGAGAAGCAGGCCTCCTGCTGAGCAGGGAAACTGATGTGGATCTAAATCCCAGGACCCTGGAATTATGACCTGAGCTGAAAACAGACTCTTAAGGACTGAGGCACCCAAGTGCTGTTTTATTGTTTTTGTTTTTGTTTTGAGAAAACTGTTTTCTATTATATGGGGAAAGAACATTTTCCTTATCTCAGGCATGGATAACACAATTTTTAATGTAAGTACATAATCATTTATTATATAAGTGGTTCATATTTCATTTTTTAAACTATCTTCCCATTTCTGAGGATTTGGATTGTTTCTGATTATCAGTGTGAGTGACTATATACATTGTAGGGGAGGAAAAATAATATCCCACTACCCTTCTAGATTCTTGACTGAGACACCCCACATAATAAATAAATCGATTAACAGGAGGAAAAAAAAAAGAAAACCAGAAATTTTAATAACATGTTTACTTCCTACATACATAGATACCCAGGAAAAACTGAGTAATTCCCTGAAAAAGCCCAAGACATTACCTTAAATATTTTCAGCTAAAGACAAAAGAAGATACTGGTTGGGGGGGGGGCAAGTTATGGGAGGTTATTAGGCAAAATAAAACAAGGGTAGTGTTAATATGCAGATTCAAGTCCATTTCCTCTTAACTGATATTTGACTGAAATTTAGTCATCCTCATCTTCCTGGTACAGAGAAGAAAACAAACGGAGATTTCTTTTATAAATGTAAATGTGTCTTACAAAAGGGTAATTTCTACATAGTTTTCAGAGTTTTTCCTATTTATGCTGTTTCTTTATTTATATATATAGATAGATAGATATATGCATACATATATCTACATATATCTACATATATGTATGCATATATCTATCTATCTATATATATAGAGAGAGAGAGAGAGATATGGAGACAGAGACATAGAGACAGAACCAGAGAAAGGCACAGAGAGATAAAAACCTCAAATAAGATATTTTGTGAAATAAACAAAGACCAACAAAGTAAGTAAAGCAAAAGTTATTTATGCAGAATTTCAGATAGCAAAGGAATCAGCCACCATCACTTGTGTTTGGCAGAGACTCAAAGGCAAGCAGAGAAATGGAAAAGAATCTGAGTGGGTGGAACAAAAAAAGACATAAGGTATGCCCTGATTGGACGCAGTTGCCATGAGGAAACTATAGGCGAAGTGACTAGAAGAGGGGCATCTTATGTCATTAGTTAGGGGAGTACGTTTTTGGTTTTCTCTGGTCCTAAACTGGAAGTGGAGAAGAAAATTAGGAAAGCTGTCCCTTATTAATCAAGCCATGACTGATATTTTGGGCCAACTGTTTTAGAAATTATTATGTGGCTATCTGGATTGTTACTAGAGATAGTAGTCTGACTCCCCGAAATTCTGACTAATGGTTGGCTTCTGGGCAGGTTACCATAGTTAAGGGTTGGTTTCCTGGATAGGTTGCTGCAGACCGTGGATCAGAATTTTATTTTTATATCTGATCTCACACTGTTTGTAAGTTCAGTCTCTCAATATACACACACGTTTAAAATACTTCAAATATACATGGGAAATTTACATAAACCGCTTACATCCTAGGTGACCATAAAATTCTCAATAATTTCTAATTGATATTCTATAGACCTCAGCAAGTGGTCAATATGCTGTGAAATACAAATCCACATAAAAACAGTAAAGAAAAAAGGAGAGAAAAAAACAAGGAGGAGAAAAAGAAGGAGCAGAAGGAGGCTGTTAGGAAAGGAAACTAGCACCTACACTAACAACCACAAAACTGTCACACCTCTGGAAAGTAATTAACACTCTTCTCAATAGGGCAAAATCAAAATGGAATTTTCAATTATTTAGACAGAATGGAAGTGCCACATATCCACATCCATGGAATCCAGATAAAGTAGTAGTTGGAGGAACTTTTATGCCTTCTCATGTGTATATTTAATAATGCTTCAGTGAAAATCTGTGCATGTGATTTTTTTCAAACTTACTCTGATATTTTCAAAAGATGTATTGAAGAATGTTTATCCAGATTCACCATTTTTAAAAAATTTTGCCATATTTGCTTTATCACTCTCTCTTTATGTGCATAAATTTACTTCTACACATTTCAGAGAAAGTTGCAAACATTATGCCATTGAATCCTACATTCCTTAGACTCTATTTTCTATAAACAAGGAAATAACTGTAGTGCAGTTAGTAGGTTGAGGAATTTTAATATTGGTAGAAGAATATTATCTAATATATAGCCCATATTCAGACTTCACAAGTGGTCCCAATAATATGCTAACTTTATCTTTTTGATCCAATAAAGATTATGCATCAAATTTTATAATCATGACATGACACACAAGGCTTTTTAACCTGGAAGTTTGCAAACCTTTTTTTGTCTTTCATGAAATATTCTGAAAAATACAAAAGACGAATTTATAGACTGGTCCTCCTTGTGTTTCCTTACAATTAGTTTCAGTGTATTCATTCTGGGGAAGAATACAACATAAGTGATGCTATTTTCTCAGTCCTCCAGAGTGCTGTTGGTTTGTCCCATCCTTAGTAACATGATTTTTGACCATAAGGTGGGTCTACAATGTTTACTTTATTTTAAAGTTGCCATTTTTCTTTCTAAATAAATGCTTTTGTAATTAGACACTCTGAGTCTATCTAAATATACTGTTGTTCATGAAAGGTTCACATTTTTTGAAAATTCTCATCTGAATCATATGTCTAGAATGATTACGAAGTGGTGATTTTCTAACTCCATTGTCCCTTCTACATTGATTAGTGGGCATTCCACTGTAATAAAGTCTTCCTTTCACTACATTTATTTGTTTATGTTTTCCTTATTAGTAAGGAATCATGGATTTTTATTTAACAGATTTACATTACTGACACAATTTATTTTGTGCCTTCTTAGGGTAACCTCCTTACAAGTAGAGATTCTTGAAGAAAGTACATGAAATTGAGCCAAGTTGCTCCCTAGATAAAAGCAAGATTCAGAACTCCTTTTACTAGTGTATTAAAAATGCTTACCTCTGGGGCACTTGGGTGTACAGTCACTAAGCATCTGACTCTCAGTTTTGGCTCAAGTCGTGACCTCCGGGTTGTAAGATTGAGCCCTGCATCAGGTTCCACGCTCAGCATGGAGTCTGATTAAAGATTCTCTCCCTCTTCCCCTCCCCTCTGAACTCACTCACTCTCTTTCTCTCTCTCAAATAAATAAATGAATCTTAAGATAAAATAAAATAAAGTGTTTATCTCACCACTGGTTATATTTTCAATTGTTTGAGATTCATCAATAATGGGTGAGATATGGAAACTGCTACTTATTTTCACAGTTTGTGTTTACTAAAGATGTTGCAACTTTATTTCATATTCATATAGGTATGCTCACATGCCTTTTTTTCTTTTGGACTATTGGTGTTTTTCTTACTGATTTTTTAAAGGGTATATATTTGACATACAAATGTCCTTAAAATATCTTTTCTTCCAATCATATTTGTGCTGCCAATATTTGCAAATTAACTGCAATTCTACCAGCTCAGGAAAGTTTTCTAATCCCCTTTTCCAAAAATTATCGGGAGGTTGGCCAATCAACTCACCTGTCCAAAACTCAGGCCCCTAGTATCCCATTTATTGTTTGCCACATGTTGTCTTTTGCCGACTGATGCATTTGTAGAATCGTCGCCTGGCTGCTGATTTCTGTTTTACCCCCTGGACACTGTAACTTAAATTAGCTTCAACTCTATGTTCCATAGCCTGAGGATAAGTCTTGTTTTAAGCCCCTTATTCCCTCCAGTTGCAATAGCCTTGGGTTCTGCTTGTGTTGGAGGGAAATTCTGACAAGCAGAAGATACATTTGGAAGAATACAGATTGTGGAGTTGTGGAGGCCTTTGCATTTCAGCCAAACCTGCGAGTACTTCGTCAAGATTAATGGTTCTCGTTGTTTGGCCCTGGCAGCCCTGAAGACCCTCTCATGTGATCAAGAAGAACAAAACTATTTTCACATTAAAACTATCTTTTTTTTTTTCCACTCTTACTTTCTCATGAGTGCACAGTGGACTTTTCCAGAGGCTACATGATTTCTGGTATTGCAACAGAGTGAAGGTAGAACCACATATGAGAATCTAACCATCTCTTATTCAATCAGCCACTAAATATTTTTGCAATAATGTAAAATAGTGATATATTTCTCACTAGATTAGTTTATTAATGTAGTAATTTTTCATTAAAATATGCTATTAACATTAGGATTTACTTGCTATTTTACTTTTTCTGTTTAAAGTATTTAATTTTTTGAGTATAATTTTAAGTATAAAACCCAAATGAACAAAATCAGCCTTGTCATATTTTAAAATAATAAAAAAAAACTTATGCTAAAAAGCCATCAATAATTGCATCACACAAAAACTTCTAATGATTATTAGAACTCTATGTTGCATGAACCGACTTAAGCCTTTTTTAGGAACCCACTGTCCCTCCTGCTGACATGGCTGCCTCATCTCATCTCTCCTTTACAATAACTTCCTTAGTGATACCATTCCCTGATTATTGCTCATCCAAAATTTAATTACTCTCCCATTGTCCTTTTTAGCAGCTTGTCTTTTTCCATATGGACCTTGCTAATTTAATAAACACACTGGGGAGCAAAAGGACTTCAACAAAATAAATTCTTGAGCATGGCTAATGCCCCTATGAGATAACCTGCTACACTGCTCACTTTTCTCTCTCATTTCCCATTGTCTTCCCAAACACTGAGGGATACTCATTTTCTTGTCAGTTCTATGTTAGATCCAATTTTCACATTTTAAATAAATTTTTGTATAATAATATTTTTCATGGAAGAGTTCTAAAATTCTGCCAGACTCATTACCTTCTGTACAGTCTTTCCAAATACATTTAAGTACTTTTATACTAGATTGTAAGCATCAAAAGACAGATAGAGAAAAAAAAAGATTATATGCCATATGCTCACATTCACACACACACACACACACACACACACACACACAGACTATAGCTAGCCCACGAATACATTGAAATATACCAAGTTACCTGACCACATATATTAAATGATGATTTGTGATTATTTATGTACAAAGATCCAAATATTGTCATTGCCTGAACTGTTTTTTTTTTAAATTTTATTTATTTATTTGACAGAGAGAGATCACAAGTAGGCAGAGAGGCAGGCAGAGAGAGAGGAGGAAGCAGGCTCCCTGCCGAGCAGAGAGCCCGATGCGGGACTCGATCCCAGAACCCTGAGATCACGACCCGAGCTGAAGGCAGCGGCCCAACCCACTGAGCCACCCAGGTGCCCACCTGAACTGTTTTTAGCTGTATCTTTATCACTGTCACCATTCAGCTTTGCCAGTTGATAATTGGTTAATGAAAATTTGGTAGAGAATGAGCCTGGGATGTTATGAAAAAAAAGAATTACCAGATGTGATACTATTCTTTTTTTTTTTTTTTTTTTCATTTTACTTATTTATTTGAGAGAGAGGGAGCACAAGCCAGGGAAGGAAGAGAGAGAAGCAGATGCCCCACTAAGCATGGAGCCTATCAAGGAGTTCGGTGCAGGGTTTAATCCCAGGACTCTGGGATCATGACCTGAGCTAAAGGCAGACACTTAACAGACTGAGCCACCTAGGCACCTGATGTGATACCATTCTTGCTGAATCTTATGGACTTCTGGGATAGTGGAGGTTTTAAATTAAACTTCAAAAGAAGAGTTGGCTTGGAAAATTGAAGAGAAATTGGAAATGCACTCAAGAATTGTTTAAAGGCATGATTAAAGGTGGAGAAATGTCCCTGACTTGTTTGTAGATTACCAAATTACTCAGTAATTTTATTTGGTATTAGTTTGCACTAAACTCCAACATAAAAGATTTCAATCATTCAAAAGATTAAAATGCTTAGAATTGTTACACTTCAAAACAACATTGGGCAATCCGAAAAAGTAGATTACCCATCACCAGAATGGATCACACACAGACCCACTTTGAAGAAGAGAATGTCTGTTTTCTACCCTCTTGGGTGTCCTTCTCAGGTTTCCATTCCAGAAAGTACATACATCCAGGAATGTCAGTGCTTTCATGCTACTTGAAGTCATGCTGGTCATGAAGAAACGGGATTTGACAAACACGTTCCCATTAAGGCAGATTTACTTTCGGTGTTGACTTTTCCTAGAGAAAATTTCATTTTTAAAATATAGCTTTGGTGACAGAAATTAATGAGTGTTATTTTCACCTCTAGTGATACAGAAGAGAGATATCTAAAGGCAAGAGGCCTGCTCTGCTCTCTTAAGACACCGTTGGATTTTCATATTCTCCCCTTTTTGCTTTCTACAATACAAAACTCTAGTTAATTCTCATGCAAGCACACTGCTTGTGAACAGAGTGTGATTCATACATCTCTCTCAACGTTTTTTTTTCATATGTTTCAATGTCTTTTTTCAAAACTGCTTTCTCTACTTGGCAGGAGCATCTGGGTAACACAGTGGTAGGAGAAAGTTTTGAGCCCAGCAGAAGTGAGAAATGATCCTGCCCTACTCCTTTCCTACCTGGAGATTCTTGAGCAATCATATGCACGGATACTGTTTTCTCATCTGGGAGTGAGAATCATATGCGCTATTGTGAAAATTAAAGATAGCAAAAGTATACATAATGGGCACACCATAAACTAGCTAATTTGGTAGATATTATACTTGTATATTAGGAAGTACAGTTACATGAATATGACTGGTAGATAGAGATCTTTGTACATAGCACCTGATTCTTCCTCTGCACATAACATATTAAATATGTTATACATAGTATATATGTTTTTTCGGCTTTCTTTTCTGTGTGTGCAAATCAATCTATCCAGGTACAACACTCTCCAATCAGAAGGGACGGTGGTCATAAACAACTCGGGAGGCCATATTTGTGCCTTGCAGCTGCTATCAGCCCAGTATTTATTTACATTCCATGTCTATCTTAAATAACACTTCCTCCTTGATGTCTTTATTGATACCATCCACTGTTTAGTCTCCCATACTGGATTCCCACAGCACGTTTTTATGCATCTATTTTACTTTGATAATTAAACATTTTTTAATTAACCTATTTTCTATATTACAATTCCCGTACACCATCCTCTAAGTAGACTATAATCACTTTGAGAACAGGGAATATGTCACACTTCTTTCCTAACTGGTAATCTCATGGGCACTACCTATATATTAAAGATGCTTCAACATATTTGTTAAATTTTATTACAATGAATCTGTTCAGAATCGGGAATAACACAGACATTGCTGTCTAATAATTGTCAAGCCCTCTTTTCAGTCCCACCTATGCCGGACCTGCATCTAGCCTCTGACCCATCACTGCAAATACATTTGCCACTGGTTCGGTGATTGTGCCACTATGCCAGAAGAGAAAGAACTTTTGCATTCCCATGTGCAATACAATTGGCGTTCCCATTCTGAAGTGGAATAAGTTTCTGAGTATGATTGCTTTTGAAGAGCAAAGTTTCTGTAAGAAGCCGGAAAGAATTTGCTCCTGCTCTGACTGCATTTTTTAATCATCACTGTTTGCCCCTCCAGTGCGTCCACCCATTTCCGAAGCCAGGCTCGTGATTCTGATGCACCATCGTGGCTAAATACAGTATATCATTTCAGCAGGCTCTTCACATTGTGTTATTGTTAATGATGCTTTTTATTTACCAGAACCATAGGCAATATGATATTACTCTCATTCAGTGAGCCCGGCAGGAGACTTTTTAAAAGTGTAATGCATTTGCTCTAATGTCTCTGATCAGGTGGATCCGGCCTGGAAAAACTCCAAGTTGGATAATTACATTTTTGCTACCTATAATTTCCACCACCCCTTTGAGAGCTTGTAGCATTCTTCTCCTTTCATACACCACACGTGTGGTGTTTGCTGAACTCAATTTTAAAAAGAAAAGAAAATCAGCCTGGAGTCTTAATCTCCAGGAGGTGAGGGAAGAACAAAATTGGAGAGTTCAGAATGAACACTTCTAAATTTGTGATGTCACTGAAGTTTGATGTTAGTGTTCCTCAACCCTTCAAAATCCGTGTCCTATCTCAGCCCTTTCCCATGCCCCATCTTCTCTCTCTTTGGATAAGCAGTATTCTAATGTTATCATGATGCTTTCAATAATGAAAGGAAGTAATCTGGTAAACTCATTCTTAGTAAAATATACATATTATGCTTGATAACGTGTCTAGAGACAACTGAACTTGAAAAAAGATGGCTACTGGAGGGGGTAAAACATAACCTAGAGGGACAGATTTTCAAGGGCAGAATTTTTGCACCCATATCTTGTGAGAAAAAAGATATTCTCGAGTGGTGAATATGATGTAGGAAAGATGTTAGAGTTTAAAGCCAAAGGTCAAGAAGGAATTCTTGAGACATCTTTGGTACAAAAAGGTGGTTTTATTAAAGCAGAGAAGGATAGGACCCGTGGGCAGAAAGAGCTGCACTGGGGTCATGAGGAGTGGCTTAGGGATAGCTGGAGAGGGTTAGGGATAGGATAAGTCTCTAAAGAATTTTGGATGCAAGATTTCCAGGACCTTGAGGGGGCTAGCTATTGTTGGGAAAATGTCATTTATTACTGTCTAATAAAACCTTGGTCATGAGACCCTTCAGATATATATCAGTGGGTCATAGGCTTGGGAGATGATTACCAACACGCACCTTGAGGGATAGAGGTAAAGGAAGTTTCTAAAGGAATTTTGGTATGTTCAAGTAGACTTACAGGATCCTAGGGGTCAGGCTAAGATTAAGCTTGCCTTTTGCCCTTAGCAAAGTATTCACTTGGAGGCAGCTGAGTTCTTAGAGGAATGTCACTCTGCGTGCTTCAAGGACTTGTTAATGGGCTGTAGATAGTAAGGAAATTTAATAATTTTTCTTCTGCCTTTGTTTCCCACATCAAGTATAATGCATGCATTTTAAGTTCCCTCCTGTGCCCCCACACAAGAACTGCACTGTTTTTTAAGGTAGAAAGAAATACTAGAGTCTACATTTTATTGTCTTTAATAGGTTACATTAGCATACGAGGCTCTTTGCACATAAGGTGTGACAGGGTCAAGAAGAATGTTTTTCGTTTTTTTAATATAAGAGGTCCCTGGATTAGTTTTTGTTTTTTTTTAAAGAGTAAAATCAGCTGAAGTTAAGTGATGAAGGTGACTGAATGACTAAGCTGAGTAATAACATCTGAGTACGAAAAGGTCATGACCTTCAGATCCATAAAATAGCAAAACTAAATTTCGATTCTGACTGGTAGAATTAGGAGGGTTGCCATGGCAGAGTATCAATCCGTGTATCATAATTACATGAAGGGATGAGTTTTAGAGGGAAATGCTTCCTCGAGTGTGTCGTGCCTATTTCAGAGGTGTTTCACGTTAGTTCTTAATGGACATAGACAACATACTCTTACTTTTTTCAGATGTCTCCCTTCCCTTTGGGGACCCGGATGTTTGCAGCATCTCTATAGTCCACGTCAGCCCACCCAAACAGCTCTCTCAAAGCTCTACCTCAGAGTCACGTGCAGTTCACTGTCAGGGCAATTGCTCAACTGACAAGAGCTGACATCACTGTAATCGAGAAGCCTGGCATGTATTTATGGAACATTAATTCAGTCTATAATATTATAGCTGTCAAAGTCGACTAATGTAGATTTCAACTTAGATATTTTCCCTGTTCCTGATAGGCCTTGCATTTGCTGATTCTACTCAGGCTTATGGGGATATGTGTGTGTGTGTGTGTGTGTGTGTGTGTGTGTGTGTGTGTGAAAATTTGCTATATATCACACCAGATCACCTTTCTTTGTTTTCCTAATGTTACAGACAGACACATGTCATTTTTATCTAGAAATGGTTAGAGGTAGTGCTGAGCAGAATGGTGGATTCTCCTGTTACACTGGACTCAGAGCAGGATCAAGGTGACTTGTAAGGGAGTTGGCTACATACCAATTTACATCTGGAAGTGATGATGGTAGTGGACAGAAACAATTCTGTCTCTGAAGGTCTAGAAGGGGAGCAAATTTTTGGAAGAAGGTGATAATTATAATTTTAGAAGTGCTGCATTTTAGATGTTGGCAGGACATAAATGGAAATATTCCAAGTGAGCATACTCAATGGGGAGTGATGCTATTTAAGGTAAGAAGAAAGGTGGTATTAGGAGACGCATCCTTTCTTTTGAGTTCCTTTTAAATGCAATCAATGGACTCATGTTTAACTTTTGAGCTTATATTCAAAATCACCAATTCTTTTGCTCATCTGGTTTCATAGCCTCTGCTCACGAGTTTCCCCAGTCCTTGACCCATTTTGGCAATAAATGTGGCTCATATTCTCAGACTGGCATCTTGTGCTTGGAATAGTGGTTTGGGTTAGTATGTCCTTTGAAACTACCATCTCACAACTTATGGCATTTTCCCACTGTTTTTAGTACCACAAACATGGCACTTAAATGACACATCTGAAATCTTTGTTTTGTAGTGTCTTCATGGTCCATGACTCTGAGAAATCAGAGTCCTCTTACTGCCGTTTCTAAATTCATTGTTTGATTAAATGTTTGTATTTTTTAAAGTACAATTCCCCAGGCTCCCTAATTTTGGCCATTGCTTTCTTTTTCAGAAATCTTATCCACACTTAATATAATTGGTTCTAGTAGATTGGCCACTACCGGTAGTTCTACCACTAGTTACTGGTCCTACCAGTCTGCTACCTATTAGAGCAAGGGCTGACAAACTTTATCTAAAAAAGGATAATAAATGTTTTGTGCTTTATGGGATATACGTATATAAATTTTGTCACTCCTTCACCCATTCTTCATCTTCTTTTTTGGGTTTGTTTAATTTACAAGCTTTTGAAGATGTTGGAAATGTTAAAAAAAAAAAATAAAAAATCTTAGCTTGGATCATTCAAAAACCTTAATGGTCCCTGTACTAGAGACCAAAGGGAGAAACAAGAATGTATTCTTATTCTGTAAAATGGTCAAGAAGACTGAGGAGAGATGATGAATCATCACTACTAAAAATTAAAGAGGTAAAAGTGGTGATCTTGGTATAAATAATTTTATCAGAACATTGCTTTTTGGAGGTGATCACTTTCTAACTTTTCTGTTTTGTAAATGCGACTTTTATCTTCTACTTCAAGTAGAGTCAGTATATCCCTGACCTTCTACAAAGAACTTAAATCATCCCAAGTGTCTGTTATTTTGTTTCAAATCAAGTAGAGAGTGTTTACAGTTCCCCCTTGGAGAATAAATCCATCTTGAGTTGACTTGGAATTGGACTGGACTTCACCAATACCGTTTGAGTAAGGCTATGCACTTGACAAGCTGTGTCATGAGATGACCTTTCAAAATGCTTTTTTACCTCTTGAATTCCATTCTTCTCAAATGACTATTTTGGATCCTGAAAGATTTTGTTTTGTCTTTGCAAATTCCTATCAATGGAAAGTATTAACACCATAACCCATGTGTCTGTCACTGGACTTAGTCATATTAGCCAGCAAATCTTTTAAACAAGATATGTAGAAGACAAAATGAAGCAAAGTAAAAGAGAAGAGGGGGACAGAATGACAGAAGAGAGAGTGGGAAAAACCACTACCAGCAAAAAATCTCTTACTAATAGTTTGCTTGATTGGGCTCCCTTCAAGAATCTCCATTTCTTTTTTCATTTTTAGATTTTATTTATTTATTTGAGAGAGAGAGCATGAGTTGGGCGGGGGGGAGAAGGAGAAGCAGACACCCCGCCGAGCAGAAGATGTGGGGCTCAATCCCAGAGCCCTGAGATCATGACCTGATTTAAACCAAACACAGATAATTAACCAACTGAGCCACCCAGGCATCCAAGAATCTCCACTTTTTAGTAACAGGATTATTGACTACTAAGTATCATAAATCTATACTGATACCCAGGGAGGTCAAGCCCAGGAGGGACCATGACATTTAAGAGGTATATTTTTGCTTACACAGTACTGAAATAGCTGGGTCAAAGATAATCTAATCTATAGTGAGTCTGCTATCTGGGAAATTTCTGCTCTGTTCCATGAAATTCAGAAAAAAAAAAAAAGAATGATCTGGTAAGAACAATTTTCCTTTCTAGTTTGTTGAATAAACCAACCCAAAACAGACCCCACTTATATCCAGCCAGAGAAGACCATTTTGTTGGCTTGATAAAACATCTCCAAATTTAAAAAACCAAACAAACAAACAAAAAACCAACAACAACAATGAATTAATATAACTGAACTTCAAAGGACGTGATAAAATAATGATGGCCATCTGTGACTCAAGGGACACTGAGTCTTATAATATGGGTAGGTAACTTGAAAAAAATTCATTTGAGATTTCTGTTACAGTACATTCAGTGTCTCTTTAAGGACTTTCAAGATGTTTGTTACCTTTAAAAACTTCAACTAGTGCTACATGGAGTCTCTTAGTTTTCTGGTATTCCTTTGGTGCCTAGCACAGAACTTCTCCACTCTAGGGATTCAATGGAGATACGTTGATCAAGTGATTAAATTTTATTCCCATGCTACTTTTGAGCCTCATAAATCTCTTCCTTCTCAAATTTGTCACTCTGAATGCATGAGAAAAGGAAAGGACAATGCACCCCTCTATGCCCTGCCTTAGTCACTCATTGTCCTTGCGTCAAGTTACAAAGATTTATTTCTTTTAATCAGCCTTGATCAAACACTCCCTCGAACCAGTTAACCTTTCAGGTTGTTTTCCCCTTATTTCTGAAAATTTGTCTTCAGCTGTCTTCTTTTAAGGTGTTCAGAAAGAGCCAAAGCAATACAGTAGGATTGTCTAGTAAACATACCAAAAAAGTGGTAACTTCATTAGTATGAATATGAGGAATACTATTTATCCTTCCCCTCCCACACTCTGAACACACACACACACACACACAGAATCTTCCTTATGGTTGCCCGTTATGAAATTCTGACCAATAGACACATATTCATGCATTTGGAGTGCTAACATCCCAGGCTCTGATCAGGAGGTTAGTACCTAAAAAATGTCTTGCCAAACAGGATATTGAGGGCAGAGTTGCTGGAGGAATTTCACAGGGGATGGGAAAAAAGACAGGCAGCAGAGAGACAGAATAAAGCAAAGCATTCCTTTTGTTGGTGATCCCAGGTTAAATGTCTATGACAACTGTTTTTAAATATTAATCACTTAAAATGTGTTGTGGTATTTGTTTACCACAAATGACATTAAATTTTACATGCTAATCTTTACATCTTTTTTAATTAAAAAAAAAAAAACAAAAAAAAAAAACAAAAAACAGTGTGAAGGCCCTAGAAACAAACTTTCTGATTACACAACTATTTTGAGGAAACAGGTGAGTATTTTTTTTTCCCAAAGACCCAATAAAATGACATTTCTGTGGGTTTGTATGGTATTAGGTCACTTTGTTACATCATTTAAAGCTAATAATTTTAGTTGTCTTTGCTGCAGGTCTAGATTTACCTAATTATCCAGATATTCAAATTCCTGTCTACATTGACAATGTCATCACTCCAAGACTTCCCAGGCTAGTTTTTTGTTTGTTTGTTTGTTTGTTTGTTTGTTTCAAGGTCTTGTGTTTTCTTGGGAATCCTAAACCCTTAGGGAATATAAAAGTGACAGGCAAACCATGGAGCATTTTCTTTCTTAACAACAGTCAAACTCCAAGAAGATGCTCATCAAATAATTGTGAGGCTTGAAAACATTCAAGTCATCGTCTCCTGTGATGTGTAGAATAATTAAATGCAACATCAGCATGACATCAGTGGTAGATAATTTCCAGCCGTAAAATGCCATTGTCTCGCATTAACTTGAGGGTTGTTGGAGGTTTTTGTCTCCATTTCACCAGACAGAGTACAAAACATTGTGACATGCTTAATATTTCTTCCGCCAAGATGTCCACTCCGATTCCTCACCCTTTACAGAGTTGTTGATTTCATTCTGCATTTAGCTGCCAAAAAAGCGATTGCGTGTGCAGCACCAGTAACAAAGTGAAAATGAATTATGCATCAGAAGGAACTGCATTTGAGTCAAAAAACTTAGACTTCAGCATCTTCAAATTACAATATGATTTAAGAAGGAATACATTTAAGGAGATAGCAATGGACTGAGGTGAAGGGGTCAGCATTGGCCTGGTTTAATATAATTTAGCTTTCAATTATTTATTTTTTAAAGAGGTACTAAGCACACTGAATCTCTTTAATGGCAATGTCAAAAGTATGGAGACTGGAGGAAAGCCATGAATAATAGTGACAGATTGTTATGCATGGTAATGTTATAGGGCCTGCTGCAAACCGAAGCATTCACCAGAGCAGGGAGAGCAAACAAGGAGCAGCCTGCTATGAAAGCAAGGGACATGGCTCCCTTCCCCGAGCAGGGAAGACAGCTGAACTCCACTTCCCATCTAACTGGCTTTGTCACAAAGTCCATGAAGCCTGTCTGTCCCTAAGAATTCGGCACTTCTCTTTTCACAATGGAAATATATAATTGCTTGTTTAAACTGTCCACCTTTAATTTTATGGGCAGTAAAACTGACTCAGTAAAATAGCCTCACACATTCTTTGAGCAACTGGGCGGTGACAAGAACTGGGAAAAGTGCCCCAGGAGATGGGGGCCACAGTTTGCCCCTCCTTCAGGAAATCAGTCATCAGTGGACAAATTTGAATGGAGAAATGTACGACCAAAATATAGGATAGACAACAAGCATTAAACAATCTGATATAAATGGAAAGTGTTCATCAAGACAGAGGAGGAAAGGTAAGGGTCATGGTGAGGTAGAATCTGGCCAAAGGTTAGGAATTCCCATGTTTATCCATCAACTGGCCCTGGGTCCCGCTCCCCTCTGCTCACATTTCACATTTGCTTTCTTGCAATAAACAACACTGACCAAGAAGAAACCGTATGCATGAGCCGTGTTTCTCACCTATGGGGCAGTAATTCATTTCTACTATGGCCACTGCTCACCTGTGTGACACATGTATCTCTCAGTCAAATGGTCATTCTGCCACACTTAACAGTTCTTGGATACTAGAAGGGTTAGGATTCCCATTCCCTTCCATTACCATAACCATTTTTACCCCTCCTCCCCTGTCTTCGAACCATTTGCCCCCCACCAGCACTGTCTTTCTTGGCTTAGTGCCAATCAACAAAGACAGGGTCATATGGGGAAGAAACAAAACGAAACACAAATTAGGAATCAGAAGGGCAGATTTCCCGTCTTGGCTCTACTTGCCTATTTAGACAATGTTGGGACTTTGTTTATTCAACTTTTAGGTGAAGAGATTGATTAAATCACTGGTTTAAGAGTATATATACAATATATGTATGTGTGTGTGTGTGTGTGTGTGTGTGTGTGTGTGTGTATACACACGCTCACACAAAGCTTGAACCTTTAGTGGTAGAATATTTTTTTTCAAAATAATTTTCTTTCACAGACCCCCAAGTGTTGTGCAGACAGAAACAGAGACATGCTAGTTGGGGCAGGATGAGGAGTCCATAGCAGCCAGCACCCTTCCCTCCGCTAGCAGAGCTTCTTGAGCTCTGCAGAGTCCAGTCTTAAAATTGACGTGATAGCAAATTTCTGAAGTTCTTTCAAGTTCTGAATTTCTTGGATTTCCTGTCATTCTATAAAACATTTTGTTCTACAGTGTTACTATCTTAAAACTCATTCTACTACCATCTGTTCCTTTTTAAAAAAACAAAACATGGAAAGAAAAAAAGCTAAAACTAAGGGAATACTTAAGGATACAATTTCTGAGAAAGGGAAGTTAATTGTTCCCAATTGCACATCAGAGTGGGCTAAGTGGTTGCCTTGCCTGTACCAGTTAGCAGCTCTATGGAAACTTTAAGCAGAAGAGGAAGACGTGGGTACAGGATGTGTTCGTTTACCATTTCACTGATGGATCAGGGAGAAGGATCTGTCCCACCGGGCAGAGACAAGTACCCTGTCACTGATAGTTTTTGCCCAGTTCCATTTTGCCTACTGTGTCTGAGGAAAGCAGGGCTTTCATGACTATCCCGTCTGTGCATTTCTGTCCTATGGTGAAGATTGCAGGGCATGTGGTTCTGAGAAAACATTGCTGCTTCAATATGAAAATACATAATAGCAAGCTGCCAATGGAACAGTGTGTCAAGTGAGGAAGCCAGGGTTTCCCAGAGCCCAAGCTACATGTGATTTTGAAAATTATAAAAACAAAGTAACTAAAAATAAGCTAAATAAAACTTGGGTGGAGATAGTTCTTGCTTGATAGATACCTACAGGAAAAACAAGTATTTTTCTGACAAAATATCCAGGGCGCTTAGCAGCTGTATGAGAGCAGGTCCCATCCTTTGATTAGCCACATTCTAGGGAGGTTTTTAATATTTTTCAAATGGGAAACTAGAAGTATTAAAAATTATACTCAATCTATTCAATTTTAAAAAGCCTAAAATAGAGACTTTAAAAAATAAACAACAATAGGTTTGATGGAGGGAGATGGGTGAGGGATGGGTAGACAGGTGACTGATATTAAGAAGCCACTTGGGATGAGCACTTGGTGTTGTATGTAAGTGATGAACCACCAAATTATACTCCTGAAACCAGTATCACACTATATGTTAACTAGCTCAAATTTAAATTAAAAAATTGAAAAGGAAAATAAAACCCTAAAATATATGGATTAAGAAAGAATGAGAAAAGAATATTCCATTTTAGAAAAACAGTATTAGAAAAAAACTGGGGCTGAAAGCAAAACTAAGTATTTTATTTCCAAGAAAGATGGAGATCTGCTGATTTCAAGGTTTGCAGTTTGGGTTTAACTTTCAATGCTTTCTATTTTTTACGATCACATTGTCCCTTCTCTCCAATCTATAGCATAACCCTTTCTTTCTTGAGGGAAAAAGAAAGAAAGAGAATATGAGCAGGACTATTTTGTTACAAGCCAGTGCCACCACTCTGATGCCCTGGGATTCACTTTCCCACAGATCTAAGGCCTTGGACAAAACTAGAAGATTTATTTTTCAACAAACAAGCAAGTCATTAACTGATGAAGACTTAACTAGTGATAGTGTAACATCCTGCCCTTCCCTCTTTAGAGAGTAAGTGAAAAACCAAAGTTTATTATGACCGAGTAAGAGAAAAACTATCATTGGGATAAATAAAGAGAAATATAAGAATCCTACCTTATCTGTATTTCCCTTACCACAATTTCAGTTACTCAAGTTCAGATGTGTTCCAGAAGCAGACAAACCTCCTGACATAAGAGTAAAAGGTCAATATTAGCCTCCTAACACCATATCACAATGACTACGTCATTCACCTCACTTTATCTCATTACAAAAGCATTTTGTCATCTCACATCATGACAAGGAAAAGAAGGGTCATTAATAACATATAATAGATAATGTATAAAGTATTTTGAGAGAGAGAGAAAGAGAGACCATACTTAACTTTTATTAAAGTATATCTTATAATTGGTTTATTTATTACTGCTATTGTTAATCTCTTACTGTACTTAATTTCTTTTTTTTTTAAGATTTTATTTATTTATTTGACAGAGAGAGATCATAAGTAGGCAGAGAGGCAGGCAGAGAGAGAGAGAGGAAGAAGCAGGCTCCCTGCCGAGCAGAGAGCCCGATGTGGGACTCCATCTCAGGACCCTGAGATCATGACCTGAGCCGAAGGCAGCGGCTTAACCCACTGAGCCACCCAGGCGCCCCATACTGTACCTAATTTCTAAATTAAACTTGGTTATAGGTAATTATATATAGGAAAAAGCACAGTATATCTAGGGCCCAGTACTATCTGTGGTTTAAGAAATCCACTGGAGGGTCTTGGAAAGTATCTTCCATAGAAAACAGGGGATTGCTGTATATATGTTTGTAGTGATGTGAATGAGGCAGTGAGACAGAGTACAAGTTCATCTTAATCAACTAATTAATTCTTAGAATTCAATAGAATCTGTCCAAGGTAGCTTCAATCAGAGTTTAGGGGTAATCTGGGATCTTCACTGGCTTGGTGGGATCTAACATTATCCATGATTCTCATGAATGCCACACTGCTTTTTCTATTAAACACAGCAACCAACTCTTCATAATCATGACAGTCATCTGATTGATCTTGACGTGTGGGAGAGATGCCACCATTCACACTGAGTGATTATCATGTAATACAAAAGCCAGAAGAATATATGGCAGGATATCAAATGACCGATCTGATTTCTCTGGTCTCTCTTTGTAACACATTTCCCACTCCCTGGACTAGGACCAAAGAAGAGGTTTTGAGAGAGAAGAAATCCATCTTGTTTTTTGCTTTCTTTCATTTTTATATAAACCTTGTCCAGATAGTTTTGTTGTGTTTTGGGGCATGGGTGGAGATGCCCCTTCCCAAATCACGTTCACATTCAGCCTGACAGGTAGATAGCACCTAATTAGTCCCAAGAATCTACTTGTTGGAGAAAACTTTGTTGTTTCAAAGAGTCACAATGACAGAAAGACAGTTTCTTGGTAGTTGTAAAATTCCTAAACATGACCACACAATTTAGGAAGGGGTTGTGTCATCACACTCAAAACAGAAGTCTATCCTGAAGCATAAATCTGGCCTCTAAATTTGGTAGACCACTGTAAAACCAACCAAAACGTTTGTTTGATTTTTGTGATATTGGTTGTCTTTTTCTTGCGATGATATAAACGTAAGATGTTAGATCACTAAAGGACATTAATGTAAATTTTTTTCAATTACAGATTTAAAAGAATGGGTCTTCAAGAAACTATAGAATTTTCTAAACAAAGTCAAACATCATTTCTTCTAAGAAAACAAGAGGAGAGACAATAATATGAGTGGAGGAGTTCTTCCTAAGGTCACATGAGCTTTTGGGTAAAACATGCAGCCCTTCCCTTGTCAAGTGGTTGGTGTCCTTGTGGCTGTTTTCCTCCTGTCTTCTGGAAATTCTCCATGAAGAGATTTATTCATATTGTCACAAACTTCCAGAGTTGCATCTCCATTTCATATTCAAAATCTCACCTCTTCAGATTAGGGACTGGTTTCTATTCCACAACAGCTCATTTTCCATAAAACACATGGAGCAAATTCACCTATATGTATGGTGCATTTCACATGCAAATCTACCTAGTCAACAGCAGCGTGGACACTGATTATACAGGAGACACTAATCATGAAGACTTTTAAAGTTACTGAGGCAGATGAAAGATATCCTTGCAAGTGTCCTAAGGATGTCGAAGGTAATATCTGTCACTGTGATACTCTGGTAGTGGGATGGGCCATAGGTGCCAAAGCCCTGGAGTCCAAACTCTGGAAATGGATTACCATGAGATGGAAACACTGAACAATAAAAAGTTTTGTTCTTTTTTGGTCCTTGGGAAATAGATGGGGGCCTGCAGGGGGTGTGTGACAATTGTACCTTTTCTCTTTTGCTCTAACTTTCTAGGGATTGTTTTATTAGCATTTTTTTTTTAAAGTGCCTTGAATGTAGATGGCTCCTTCCTGCTGAGCTAGTCAAAGTGCTTTACATACATTATCTCTCATTTGTCCTCCTCTAATCTTTAGTGTTTGATAGGTGTCAAAGGAATCAAAGGAAGGTCCTTTTTCTTTCTTTCTTTTTTTTTTTTTTTAATTTGAGAGGGAAATCAAGGTTACAAGATTGAAAGTACAGAAGAACAAATTTCCAAAATGGGATCCAGCTTTGGAATTCCCTTATAACACAGGAAAAAAAAAGAGAAAAATACCTTCTTTGATTATTACTATTCACCAGAAGCCCACTATCCTTTCTTTCCTAAACCTGAAAAGGCTACACTTCTCATTTTTTTTGTTATGACTTCAACCTTGTGGATTGTCCTGGCTTATGAAAATCAGCAAAAGTGGGTACTATGAAGTGGAGACATCCCTGCCCTGAGAGAAAACACACACACACACACATGCAAAAACACGTGTGTGTGCGCTCACACACGCACACATACACATGCATAGGATATCTGCGTGAAAGAGAAATACAAAGTCATGAAGATATGGGGTTATTTGTTGCATCAGTATAAACATAGCCTATTCTCACTAATACATCTTGTTTGGGTAATACTTAAACACAATGAAATGATAACAATCTGCTACTTAAAATTTCATTGGAATCACAGTGTATACAAATGGACAAAAATGAACATTCCCATCAGGCAAATAAGTTAATTCCTATAATGTAGATTTCTACAAATCAATGAAGTAAGTATATGTTGCTACAGGGTATTATTCCTAGTACTTTTCTGTATTAAAAGTAATAAATTGTACTGATTTTTCTTAATGTGAAAATAATGCATGTAAATTAAAAATAATTATGGACTACAAGAAAGCACAAAGAGGAAAATAAAAATAATCTATTCTGCATCTAGAGATAACCATTGTTATTATTTGGAGGCATTTTATAGTAGTTTTTAGCAAAATGAACATTGGTGGTTGTTACACCTCATTCTGGTTCCTGTAACAAGGACTACACAGCTGAAAAGCAGAAAAGAAAGCTACCCACCTGACTTTTAGCTGGCTTGAACACTAACTAGCTGTGAGACTTCGGCGAACCTTTTAATAGGCGCTAACTCCCTTTCTTTATTGGCATTTCTATCTCACAATTCTGTCCCTTTCCATGAGATTCCAATTTCATAACCTTTGTTTCAGCTTTTATTATTTGGCTCAGAGTCAATTCACTAAAAACAATTAGCTAGAAGTTGATTCATCAAAAATGATCAATTTCCCAAATGACCAAATTTGTAGACGATTCAAAATAAATCTTTAAGAATTTTACTAGTTACATTCAATAATATAGTCATAAGAGTATATTTAATTACCGATAACAAAAAAGTTGGTGGGGCACCTGGGTGGCTCAGTGGATTAAGCCTCTGCTTTAGGCTCAGGTCATGATCCCAGGTTGCTGGGATGGAGCCCTGCATCAGGCTCTCTGCTCAGCAGGGAGTCTGCTCCCCCCCCCCCCCCCCCCCCCCCCCCCCCCCCCCGCCCCCCCCCCCCCCCCCCCCCCCCGCCCTTCTCTGCCTGCCTCTCTGCCTAATTGTGATCTCTGTCAAATAAATAAATAAAATCTTTTAAAAAAAAGTTGGCATTTTGTATTTTGTTTTTCCTTTTACTATGTTGCTTGCACTAGTATCTGCCTAGCATTTTAATCCACTTTGTTTGTCAACCTATCCTTTTTAACATGAGATCTATTCTAATTTTCAAAGTCTAATACTTTAAAAAATTGCATTTATATTTACTATACTTCAAATTTGTGGCTGTAATCATATAGAGGGATATAGTAATAATTTCTGAAAATACTTCCTCTTTCGAATGTTTGAAATCTTTTATGTTGGAGTTTAGTGTAAACTAATACCAAATAAAATTAGTCCAACTGTCTTTGCTAGCATCCAATATTTACTAACTTCTAATGTGTAAGAATTTTCCTGATTATTTCAAGTACTTTTGAAATTAAAGATAATTAAATCTAACATTTAATTTAAAGTAAAATAAATTTTAAATTTAATATAATTAAATTCAGTTATAATTTTAAGATTAAATTTATATTCACATAATTTAAAGTTCAGTTGTTTCAGTTCTTTTAAATTTAAGGAAAATTTTAATTTAGCTGTGCATCAACATTAATTTTATTTTATTTTAATCCAATATTTAAATGTAATTTAGTATTAATTTGATCATTAGAAATATAATATCTAGGCTAATAGGCTGTTTTAGGAATTAAAGAATAAAATCTCAAAATATTTAAAAATTTCAAAAGCAATTTAAAAATTCCCAAAAGCTATTAAAAATTTCAAAATCTATTCAAACCTCAAAACAAAAGGAAATAGCTAAGACAATCCACATGAAATGTGAAAATCTTAATTAAGAAAATATTTCCTGTATTTTTCAAGGTGACCTGTTAAAAGATAAGTTGAAGCATATTACCAATTTTAAGAGTTTATCTGCGCAAAAATCAGTTACTCTGCACCAAATTGGAAGTGGTTAGGGGTGCTCCACTGATAGGAGCTCAGGCAAAGACATTTAGACTTAGGCAGAAGGAAAGTAAGAAAATTGTTGACTGGCTATAGCTTAAAGCCTAGTTGGCTATTTGCGATCGGCTGTCCTCAGCATTTTGATTTTGTAACCTTACGACATGTACAGACTTAGATTTTGTTTTGCCTACATAGGCTGCGAGGACATTAGAGTGACCTCAGTCTAATGGCCTCCATGTTTAATCAATTTAACAAAGCTGAACTGTTTTATATTTTTTATGGTGTATAAGTTTATTTCACTACTTCTTTGTTAATGTATCAACTTTAGTTAGTATTCAGAAAAAAATGGATTTAATTATTATAAATCTAAATTGAAATTCTATCGAAACTTCAGGAAACAGCAAATAAAACCATTAGCACAGTATACACTGGGTTAATGGATTCTTCATTAGTTTCTTCCCTAGGCACCCTTAGTCAACACCCTTTACTTATTTTTTTTTTAAAGATTTTATTTATCCATTTGACTGACAGAGATCACAAGTAGGCAGAAAGGCAGGCAGAGACAGAGTGAGGAGAGCAGGCTCCCTGTTGAGCAAAGAGCCAGATTCGGGGCTCAATCCCAGAACCCCCGGGATCATGACCTGAATTGAAGGCAGAGGCTTTAACCCACTGAGCCACCCAGGTGCCCCAGTCAACACCCTTTAAAACCAAAGTACACCACCAAGTGACCAACCACCAAACAAAATAAAAAATAACAATAGCAGGATTAGTGAAACTAAATCAGATTGTTTTCAATTCTTACCTAATATAACATAATATGGAACAGAATGTTTTGGACCATTGTGATAATAATCTGCTATTTAATTATACAGAACTATTTCCTCATCTAAAATGGCCTGCCTCATGTATATGTTGTTCTTACCTGGTTTTGAGAGTTTACTCATCACATTTACTCAACAGATTTTTGTGTAAGACCCTTCTGTATCAGCTATAGTTCCTGGTGGTGGAGACATGAACTCTGTTTACCAGAGGCTTGTGGGCAATTGTGGAGACAAAACAATGAACAAAGAACAAAAGTGCTATAGAATGGTGTTAACTCCAAGAGTTAGCTAAGAGAGGGATCTAGAATGTTCCTTGCTGATTTTCACAATAGTTCTCACATCATTTTATTTCTGAGATTCAGGTAGATAGTTACAATTTTCAAATGGGCAACAGATTTTCAAATCCACTTAAGCAAGAATTTTAAGTTTTACATCTGTGTGTGTGTGTGTGTGTGTGTGTACGTATATATATATTTTTTCCTTTTTCCTTGAAACCAGTATCATTTTCACACTGTGTCTCCCCATCTCCATGATACATTCACATGAATTCATTCCAGGGTAATATGTTTTTTTGATATAAAGTAAAACAAAGAGGGACGCCTGGGTTGCTCAGTCAGTTAAACATCTGCCTTTGGCTGAGGTCATGATTCCAGAGGTCTGGGATCCAGTTCCAAGTAGGGCTCCTTGCTCAATCGGGAGCCTGTTTCTTCCTTTCCCTCTCCCTCTGCTACGCGCCCCCGCCCCGTGTTCTCTCTCTTGCTGTCTCACTCTGTCTGTGAAATAAATAAAATCTCAAAAAAACAAAACAAAACAAAAAACAAAGAGAAAATGGATTTAGCTTTAGGAGCTGTGTTTACAAAGGAAATTCTTCAAGATAGGATGCATTATATATATAGTGGAATAACTTGCATACACTTATGGAAAGTTACCCTTATTCTGTGTTTTGACTTCGTAGTTTTCTAAAATTTTTAATTTTTCTTTCATATGCATTATTGTATGTGTAATTAAAGTATAATACATGAATGTAGGGGTGTGCCAGATCCTCTTCCAGGACACAACTCTCATTTTCCTGGCTTCAGAGGCCTTTTCTTCTTTGAAGTTGCCCTATGATGAAGGAGTCTATGGCCCAAGGTTAGCACTGCTCACAGGCCCAAGGTTACCACAGCACATATCCAATGACAGAGTACAAAGGCGTGTCTATGCACCTTGAGTCAAGATACCTCTGAAGAACTATCTCAGTTCCAGAAGTCTCCATGAGGTTAGTTAAAGGCTCTGTTGAAATGGCATCAGAGTCTTACTTCTCCTTCAGCTCAACTCTGCTTCCCTCACTCCCTTAGAATTTTTGTTCCTAAAGATGCTGTGCAATAAGCCTTCTGTAAACAAATTTCTGGCTTAAGAGTCTATTCCCTGATAACCACCTGTGATAAAACAGCATTATTTACATAATCTGCATATAGGCTGTTGTAGCAAATAGCATTTAAACTCCCCAATTAGAATTAAGAATGTCCCTTTTGCTAAAAGTGCTATTATAATTTTGGATGAATTCAATAAAAATATCCTTCATTTCCAAATCCTGCCAAGCTCACACATACTCTAAATTGTGAGAGGGCGGACTATGTTTGGATTTTGATTCCCAATTCCACATCACTAGATGAATGAGTAAATGAATGTATAATGACTGATGGGAGAGAATGACCTATATCATCCAGATCGAAGACCCTGTCAAATACTGCCCCTGGTTTTTGAGCTGCTCAGCTGTCTTCTGAGAGTTTGGAGCTAGATTTGGGCATCCTCTTCAAGAAGGGCAACCAGAGAGATTCCAGAATAGGAGAAAGATGATTCAGGTTATGGAGGGCCAACCAGCCAATCTCACATATATAAAAGACTTAAAGAGGTTGGGGCACCTGAGTGGTTCAGTGGGTTAAAACCTCTGCCTTCCACTCGGGTCATGATCCCAGGGTCCTGGGACTGAGCCCCATATCGGCTCTCTGCTCAGCAGGGAGCCTGCTTCCTTTCCTCTCTCTGCCTGCCTCTCTGCCTAGTTGTGATCTCTGTCTGTCAAATGAATAAAATCTTAAAAAAAAAAAAAACTGGGGTGCCTGGGTGGCTCAGTGTGTTCCAGCCTCTGCCTTCGGCTCGGGTCATGATCCCAGGGTTCTGGGATAGAGCCCCGCATCGGGCTCTCTGCTCAGCAGGGAGCCTGCTTCCTCCCCTCTCTCTCTGCCTGCCTCTCTGCCTGCTTCTGATTTCTGTCTGTCAAATAAATAAATAAAATCTTTAAAAAAAAATTTAAAGAAGTAGATTTAAGACTAAGAATCTGAAGTCACACTGGACATAACAAAGATACGAAGAATGAAAATGGTAAACCTGCAGCTCCCGCTCATTAGCACCCTAGCTGTCTCAAGAATTAGAAAAATATATCCTATGAAGTTTTGAATGCACAGGACAAACTGGAGTGAAAGTCACCAGAAGCCGGGGATACTGTGGAAGAGATCCATGTACTGTGTTCAGATTCAAACAGCTAACAGTCAAGGACTTGTCCTGCTCTGATTTTGCAACACTGTAGAGTTTGACAAAGAAGACTCTCCTTTCGAAGGCCACATCAAACAACATGGTAATCTACACAGGAAGAGAAACATGTGCACCAAATATATTCATGTGAAGTAAATAGATAGATAAATCTGTATACCAGTTTGATCACTGTAGCTATGGATACAGATGCTGCTGTATGATAAGACCACACCAGGGCTTTAGTTCATTTCTTTTCATGTTTTAGAGAATTACATTATATGCATGCAGGATAATGTATTTACCATTTTCTTTCTGGAGAGGTCAGTACTTTTTATTAGTAGTACACACAGTGCTGCTAGGTATATTTCTGTGCATGTCCCTAAGAGCACATGTGTAAGACTTTCTGTAGGATACATAATCAGGAATGGCATGGCTAAGTCTCAAAGTGTGAACATCATCTTTTTTTAGTAGGAAATGCCAAATTATTTGCCAAAGTCATTTTATCAATATTCACTTCCACCAGCAATATGTAAAAACCAGTTGCCTCCAGGCAGCATTAGCACTTGCCTGCCTTCTGATTTTTGACCAGTGTGCTGGGCCTATAACACATGTCCATAGAGATTTTACATTTCACTGTGCTGATTGTTGACAAATTGAGGGTCTTTTCATAGGATTGTGTAACATCTCTCCTTCTTCTGAGAAATGCAAGTTAGTTGGCCATAGTCTGTGTGTGTGTTGCAAAAATCTTCTTCCCTAAATAAACCAAAAAAAAAAAAAAAAAAAAAAAAACCAAAACCAAATCCCCAAACCAAAACAAAACAAAACTATACCAAAACCCTAAAATCATCTTCTTGTTAAGAAAAGTTCTTTTTTTTTTTTTTTTAAGATTACATTCATTTATTTGAGAGAGAGCATGATAGGGGAGAGGGTCAGAGGGAGAAGCAGACTCCCCACCAAGCAGGGAGCCCAACGCAGGACTCAGACCTGGGACTCCAGGATCAAGACCTGAGCTGAAGGTAGTTGTTTAACCAACTGAGCCACCCAGGTGCCCTAGCAGTGGTACTTTATGTATTCTAGATCTAATCTTCATTAGTTGTATGTATATAAAATATCTTCCTCCAATTTGCAGTGTGTCTTTATTTGCTTAATAACTTTCTGGAGAAATTGAATTGTTAATTTTAGTATGTTCATATTTATTTATCTTTTGTGGGTTGCAATTCTTAAGTCTTGTTTAAGAAATTATATTTTTATGTCAAGGGCTTCAAAACCTCCTTTTATATTATTTTCTTATTCTGTTTTTATTCATTTAGACATTTATGTTTAAATTTTTAACCTAACTCAATGATTCCTATTAATAGTGTGAGATGGAGATTCAAATACATTTTTATGGACAAGTGATTATTGTCGAAAACTTATCGAAGATGTTTTTTCCTCTACTACCCAGCAGTGTACCTGGTCATTAACCAACTTCCCTCAGACCTAGGTCTGTTTCTAAGTTTGTAGTGTTTTTTTTTTTTTCTCTTCCTTATTTCATCTCTATCTCCCCCTAAATGAATTACTTTAACTTTATAATAATTCTTGATTTTGGTAATGTCTTAACCATTCTTGGTGTCTGGAATGTACTGTTTATGGTTCATTCTTGTACTTTGTTCTTGCATACATGTTTTAGAATTAACTTATCATTAAAAAGAAAGAAAAAGAAAAAAGAGAAAAAAAAAGCCCTGGCAGGATTATTATTGGAATTGTGTTGAAGTTATAGTATGTGTGGGGGAAATGACATTTTTTTTAACATTGCATCTTCTAATCTGTAAGCATTGCAATATGACTCCATTTATTTAAATATTTTCTAATGTCTTCTAATAAAAGTCTGTACTTTTTTTTTTTTTTTCATTTAAGGGGCTTACAAAGTCTGTAGTTTTTAAAAGAATCACAATTATGTTCAATTTTTGGTGGTATAGTGTGCTTTTAAATTTTTTACTTTTTAATATACTTATTTTACAGAAATGCAATTTATTGCATATATTTATTTTATATCCAGCAATTTCCTAAATTATCTCATTGATATTTTTCACAGCCAAATGTCCTTAGAAATGGTAATCTGGAGCATTTTAAAGGAAAGTTTAAAAGCCTATGAAATGGAGGCAAAAAGAAAAAAGCTTGAAGATATGTAAGTTCTCCAGCCAACATCATTCCAGTGATGGGAAAAATTTCACAATAAAATCCTTATGAATGGATTTTTACAAATCCAGCTTTTGTGTTTTTCACTGGAATATGTCTACTGCTAAGAAATTGTGTTCTGCCTTATTCAGATACCAGGTTCTTTTCTTGCTGGAGTGATGCTTTGGGGTTTATGATAGATAGAAAAGTAAAATCTAACACCTTTCCCCTACATCCATCCCTACTTCAAAAGAAACTGCTCTGTTTGATCCTCTTCCTCAAGTTCCTATTGACAGGACATCAATCATTTTATTTGTATACCACTTTTCACAGCACTGAAAGTGCTTCACAGAACTAGTAACATCCCAACAAATTATTTGTTCAAAAGGCAAGCTTATCAAGCCTGCACTGCTTACCTTTCTGTGTGCAGAGCTGTATTGGCTGAATGTGAAATAAGGGTGGAATCTGGTGCCCATGTCACTAGACAAGCAGAAGTACTGTGGATCTCTGCAGTGGTCTCTTGGAAAGGCAGGCTGCAGGCTCCTGGGGGTCTAAGAGGCCATATGTACCTGCAGGTAAGAGCACATGCCAGTTTCTCCAATGGCCTTTCATAGCTAACACACTGTCAGGAGACTCCCCGGGGATGAAAATTATCACGTAGTCTTAACCATCACAGGGGCTGCACTTGGTAACCAGGTTTGTGGTTAAGTTAATTTTAGATAAAACTGGACACAAATGTCATTAGAAAAACATATAATCACGCTTTTTAAAACCATTCTTCAACATGGCTCTTCTGCTCTGGTCAGGTTTATCTTTTCACTCTCTCTATAGGCATTTCATCTTCTTTCCTCTTCTCCCCTGCCCATGAGACCATTCTTTCCAATTATTATTAGCACACTTTGTCTGTCTTTCCAGTAATCAGATTATGCAGCATGATTCCTCTCTCTAATCCAAATCATCTAACCTAAATTTATGCTTCCCTTATACTTTTTCTTCAATAGTACTTTAGGGATAAATTAATATTTACATGTGTACCTATGCTGTGGTACGAGTTTCAATACTGGGCCAGAATAGCATGATAGTGTGAATTTCTATTTGAGTTCCACAGGCTAGCTGTGTAATCATGGTGGAATAAAAGTAGCATCACACACACACACACACACACACACACACAATAATGTATATGTGAAGTTATTATATTATTGTTTATATTTGCTTTGGAAAATTCCCTTGTTTTGTATGTTTAAGTTATTCTGATTAAATACTTGAAAGCAGAGAATGTATATCTTTGTTCCGTAATTTTTCCTGGAGATATAATAAAGGTATAAATACAGGCAGATATATATGTAACCATTTTGGAGTGACAGAAACTACTAAGTATGTTAATTTTGGTTTATAAGTTCCAAACAGTAAAGGAGAGAAGCAATTTTAAGCTTGTGTATGCTTGTGTATAATATATGTAATGTGTATACATTTACCACTGTTTGGCAAATGATTATAAATACCTATATGCATACGCAAATTGATAACAAACAATCTGTATGATTATTTTATAATAATCAAGAAATTAGGCACTTATAGTATAAAAACATTATTTCTATAAAAGTTATACATAGATTTTGTCTCATAATAATATAAAGCTAATTACAAGATTAAGAATTTATCTCAATAGCTATTAAGAGGAAAAAAACACATGTATAATTTATATTTGATTTCAGTGGGATTACTCTTTAGGAAAACAAAATCCAATGGTTTTCACTAAAGAAACATGTTATGGCCTGGAAAAAATATATTTATAGTATCTAACTTGTGCAAATATTTTCCTTTCAACAAATTCTTCTATTAGCACGTACATTTATTGTCATAAAACAACCTTTAAGCCACACTTTACTAAGCCCTAAAGCAGACAAAAATCAAATGCAGATGTGGAATGGGAGCCAAACAGATGCTGAAAAACCCTGTCAATATCCTAAAGGAATCCATTCTCTATCAGAAAGAAACTTAATTTCTACTATAAAGAATTTGATTATGGATTGTTATACAAAATGTGATTAATGTTTTGTGGTGATTAATCAACTGCAAAATATATAATTATGCCATCTGTATTTTTCCAGCTTCTTGGCACTTAAAAATTCTGCAGGGGAGTTGGGAAGTGGGGGTATTGAGAACTTGTGGCATTTGGAGAGCTTTAAAGCCACAGGAGACTAGTCTGGGGAACAGAATAACTTACAGGCCTGGTGCTTATTGTAATGGAAAAGGACTAAGATAGTAAACAAAGAGACCCCCAAGGCCTACTGGTTCCCTGCTGAGCAGAAGACTGATAAGAGAGGCTACAGTCTCCTAGACACAGCAAGAATTAGCTCCCCCAGACAAATTGCCATTTGCTCTTGACTCCAAGAGCAGGTTACAGACTTCATCTTGACGAGTGGGTAATGGCTTCAGTGCCAGACAAGGGATTTATCATTTATTTCAGTACATCCATAAAGTAAATATTTTTGCATTTCTATTCCACTATGATCCAAGATGTAAGACTGTGATTAACGTTTATGCCACGACCCATATTCATGTCTTCCTAAAAAAATGAAAACTGTTAGAGTTGTATTTACACATGTGTCCCAGTTGGAAAAAGTTTCAATATAGTTGAGAGTTGCTTATTAAGTTGAATTCTGCAGAATACCTAGGGTTTTAATATATTATTTTGACCTAGATAATGCTGGATAATATGTTTCATTGATTTTTTTTTTTCATTTTACTATTGCTTTGGGGGGGAGCATTATGTAGAAAAAGCTGAAAATGAGTTCTGCTTCAAATTCCCAATGGTTTTTAGTAGGAAGAATAGCATTCTACTAGTGTGCAAAAGGATAGTACAGGGAGATGGTGTGATTTTCTTAAAGCATGCTTCCTTAAACCTGGATATACATCAGAATCACAGGTAATTCATTTTTTAAATGCAAAGTCTGGGCACACATGCAGAGATTCTGCATTAATTGTTCTGGGGTAGAGTCCAAATACTGGTGTTTTTAGAAGCTTTCAGATAATTTTCACGTAATGTTCATTCAGGATCAATGTCCAATAAGCCAGTAGTTCTTCAAGTATGGGCCTCCTACCACCAGCTCAGCATCACCCAGAAGTTCATTAAAAATGTAAATTTTCAAAAAAAAATGTAAACTATCAAGCTCCCCTAGAGTCCCACTAAATCTGAAACTCTGGGCATGAGATCCAGTGGTCTGTAATGTGTGAGTGAGCAAGTGACGTACAGGTAACTTTGTTACACACTGATTTTTTTCTCAAATTTTAGCCTGCACTGGAATCCAAATTTCTGATACAGATGTGGGGTGAGGCTGAAGAATCTGTATTTCTAACTGGTTTCCATGTGATGTTGATAGTTCTGGTTCTAGTCCCATAATTTGGGTCTCCAGGGTTCAAGTGTTGCAACCAGTGTAAACTGAGACTAACAAGATAATATATTAATAGATGTTTTAGATATGTTCTGTATGATCTTTCTTAATCTAAGAATTGCTCCATTTTAAAAGATAGCTATTGTAAAACCTTTAGTTTCAAATTCCAGCAGGTGATACTTACATTCTGTCTCCAGCTTCTAGAACCAAAGCTATGTGTGTTTGTAGGAAACTGTCCGTCTTGTTCATTACTGAGTGTCAATAGAGCACAGGTTAGTTCTCAATAAACATCGATGGGTTGAAAGAGAAAATGAATGGATATTTTGGTTGAGCTACCAGTAAATTCAGTCTAGTTAAAGATTCAACTTACTCTTTTCAGTAGTTGTTTTACTGAATTGACAGGCTGTTTTGAAATAATATTGACTAGAAGTATTTTGGTTAAAAGTAGGAATCTGTCTTTTTTGGCAACTCGCAACAACCAGATGTCTATCGACTAGATTTTTCGGTTCTGGACCAGTTATCATAGAGCCTAGCAGACATCCACTGATGCCATCATGGCAGTTATTTTCTTTTTTTATGGCCTTAATATCCATAAATCTTTAATCCTTTCAGTCACATAATTATGAATCTGCCATCAGCAGCTAACACACAATTTACTACTAAAGGAGAAACCATCTCTTCCCTCATTCCTTCATGTGCATATTCTTATAATTAGAACAATATGAATGGAAATATGGAAGACCATCATGACAGTTTAATGGGCTGGGAAGATCCCCCCCCCCCCAATTTTTAAGACCGTGGGTATGATATACCTATACATCAGCAAAACATGAGAAGTAACAACTATTTTTGAACACGGTTTGTGGAAGAATAATCCTTCTTTCTCTCCTCTCCAAAGAGAAAAGGAAGAAAATAATTTGAAGAAATAAAGATGTAGAAGAAAAGGGGGGAACTCCTCTATGGGAAAGGCCGACATAGATACAATCTCGAAAATCACTCTTTGTCACTTCAGTGCAGTGCCTCGTACCATATGTTGCTTTCAGGGGGATTTGAATGAAAGCTCCAACTAAACTATCTCATGTCGTTAGATGAGCTCCAACTAAACTATCTTCATGAGAACAAGAAGTTGATTGTTTAATATATCATCTCCACATGTGTGTAAAAGCAGAGCATATTTAGTGTATGTTACCAAGATCTCAAGATATCAGATTTTGTCAAATTTAGCATTTTTCATCAAGGTCTCAACAAAAGACCTTAGATTTATCAAATCAGTGAGGGCGGTATGATCTGGACCATGTGCTCAAGTCACCAGTTGGCTACCACAAAAAGAAAAAGAAAAAAGAGAAGTCGATAAGAAGGAATGTTACTAAATGTTGATAAACAGCTTCATCACCCATCAGGATGACTCAAAAAGAAAATGTATTATTTATCAGGAATTTGGAGATGACTTTTAAAAGAAGATAGAAGGATGTGTTTAGGAGAAAGAGAAAGTAATGAATTCGATGATCCAGGAAAGTTGAAAAAAATAGTAAAATAACTAACATCACACAACCTAAATGCATACTCAACTATCTCAGTGCCTTTATAATAAAATGTATAATACATTGATCTATAAATAGTAAACAATTACAAAATATAAGATAGCATTTGCTTGAGAATGAAGGCAAACATATATTTAGAAATTTAAAAAGAAATGCAATGAAAAGATATAAAACAAGCTTTATCAATCATAAATTGCGACAGACTTGACTTTGTGCATAAATTTCATCACTGATGTTTAGAAATACAACTGTGCAAAAGGCTAGACAGGATATGACAATCAGGAGTTTTCACACACTGTTGGCATAGTGCTTCCAGTTTCCATGACTGGAAAAGTAAATGTCTCTGTAATACCAAAAACATGGAAACATCCATTGGGAAAATTTAAAATTTTCACATACTGAAGGGTACCTGGCTAGCTCAGTTGGGAGAGCATGCAAATTTCTTTCTCAGGCTTGTGAGTTCAAGCCCCACATTGGGTGTAGAGATTACTTAAAAAAATAAACAACAAGATTTTTCACATACTGATAAATGAGTGAAAAATTACTGTATAAATATGGATTTACTTTGAAAATCTTAATGTTGAGTGAAAAAAGAAAGATGCAGAATGGTAAGAACAGAATGAGAATATGTATATAAAATGTAGAGCAAACAATGCATGACTTATGAATACATGGGAATAGGAGGCCCTCCAGGTAAGGGTGGAGAATATATTGAGAAAGGAGTACAAAGGTGATTTCTATAAAAATTGACTTGACAAAAAGTACATGTGATTTAAACATTCAAATTATTATTATTATTATTATTATTTTTAAAGATTTTATTTATTTATTTGACAGAGAGAAATCACAAGTACACTGAGAGGCAGGCAGAGAGAGAGAGAGAAGGAAGCAGGCTCCCTGCTGAGCAGAGAGCCCGATGCGGGACTCGATCCCAGGACCCTGAGATCATGACCTGAGCCGAAGGCAGCGGCTTAACCCACTGAGCCACCCAGGCGCCCTCAAATTATTATTTTTAATGCTTAATAATTTCTGGAGGTCCATTAGATCATTTTATTTGGGGGAATAGAATAATGTTTAAGAAGTTGAAGCAACAAAGAAAATGACACCATACAGCTCTGTCTCTGAGTGGAGCAGAAGAGAACACGCTAATTTCATGATTTATTTGGGCCTCTGTGAGCAGAGTACTAAGTTGAATGGACATTATTGGTAACTGATACATATTGTCTTCAAAGAGTTTGCAATTTCAAAGCGCCAACTGATCAAAGAACTGGAAGAGGCTCAGATTCTAGGTTAGGTTTTCTGTTTCCAGTCTCTGTCTGTCATGTTGTCTTTACTACAAATTTTAATATTATTATAAAAAAAATTCAATTTGAGGAAAGTCAAAGTATATTCACTTTCACATAATGGTTAGATATTGAAGAAATGGCACCAACAATAATAAGATACTTAGGAATAAGCCTAACCAAAGAGGTTAAAGACTTGTACTCTGAAAACTACAAAACACTGATGAAAGAAATTGGAGATGACACAAAGAAATGGAAAGACAATCCATGCTCATGGACTGGGAGAACAAATATTGTTAAAATGTCTAAATATTGAAGAAACGTTATTTTTATGTGCTCTGATCATTATAAGCTTCTGTGTGAGAACTAACCACTAATGCCTTGTTATAGAACTTCAACTTTCCAAAGATACCATAGCAGGGTAACCAATTAAAGGAGACCATTAAGAAAATATATTGCAATTAAGTTTACATTCAGCAGATAGGGCTTGTTGGTAGATAAGAGGAATCTTTTAAATGTGGGCCATTTATTTATTTTTACATTTTATCATGTTGATTATCACAGCATGAGGCATTCTTTTAGATTAAAAACATTGGGAATGTTAAATTTAAAAAATGAAAAAGCCAATATGCACAATTAAACAATTATCACTCTCAACCTAGACTCACAAATGAAAATAAATAGGTAAGACAAGAGCATATAAACACTTAGGGGGTCTCAGTTACACTCACTGCCTCTGTGGCAGCTCCATTAACTTGAAACCTTGGGTTGTTATTAAGAAATTACAGTCTTGCCTCAGGAAGGGATGGAGTTATGCTTGTTCATAAGCCTGGGACATAGCTTCCTCATCACAATGACAGACATTCTCCCTTCACAGGTGTAGTGTATCCATGTTTTAATGTGTGGCATTTAACAAATGCTCAATCTATTTCCTTTTCCTCAAAATGTGTACTCAAATTCTACTAAAGAGTATGTTTGCAACTTGAGGCAAAGCCCATGGTTCAAATACACAGCATGATAAAGAAAATATAAAAAAGTAAACAGCAATGGCAACAAGAAGAGCACTTTTACGCGGGTTCAAAAACCCGTTTATATACTGAAATGGAAGAGATGCAGAGAACACTGAGCACAGCTCAGGTGTCTGGCCTGTTGATATCCAAATCAGCAAACAGATAATGGCAATGATATTCAGTAACAGATCACTGGCCTAAAGACACCCACAGCTCAGTGGTCAGAACAGTCTATGCTGAAATGGCTTAAGGAAGTAGAAACTTAAGAATCTAGGGAAGAATGAAGACAGGGTCAAAGCTATATGATCATAAAATGCAATAAAGTATAGTTGGCTGGATGACAGGAAGTGCAAAATCCCTGGTAGCTTAGCAGGAAAGAGACCTGACCCACAGCTATGAGGACCGAGGTTCAGTGAGCAGGGGGCAAAGCCAAAATCTTGAGACAAAAACAGGTAAGAAAATGGAAGGTAAAGTAAGAAATGTAGAAACAACACACAACTTCCCACTGAAAATTGGCATTTCCTTTAAAATAGCAAAAGCAAATAAAAGATCAAAGATTTACAAATTCCTGCGGTGGGGAAGATTTATAGGGTTAGCATTAATTTTGCATAAAAGCCTTAGAATAGTTTAAACATGCAAAATTACAATAAAATTTAAACTTCTCTACAAAAAAAGTATAATAAACAAAGTTAAAGGACAACATTTGGCAAGAAAATATTTAGAAAGCACTTAGAGGACTAATGTTTATTCTAGGGTATATATTAAGGATTAACAGGGGTGCATGGCTGGTTGGATTAGTAGAGCACGTGACTCTTGAGCTCAGGGTCATAAGTTCAAGCCCCATGCTAAGTGTAGACATTACTTAAAAATAACATCTTAAAAAAAAATATTACCAAACCAGTAAGGAAGATACAAATAACTCAAAGGTTATGAACATGATACATTAAAGACAAAAAATGTTCATTAATGATATGAAAAGGTGTTCAACCTAAATCTTAGCAGGAAAGTAAAAAATAAAATATGTTACCTGCATCTGATTGGCAAAATTTAAAATGTCTGCCAATACCTTGTTTTGGGCATAATGTCTCCTTTAGTAGCCACATATAAAACTCATATTACCTGCCTGTATGTATACTTTGAAAAACCCAATAATATAATATCATAGTATCATAATATATTATAAATAAAATATGAAAGAAGGAATAAAAGAATAATTTTAATATGATTTTACAGTTTAATACATAATACTTGAGCATAACAGCATAATGTCAGGCATTTGCATCCATATCACAGTGAAAAGGACAACAAAGAGTACAAGACAGATCCTGGCATTTTTAGTAGAGAATGTATTGATCATGAGTATTGTTGTCATTAGTAATGTGCTTTGTAAAGCCTTTTAAAGTACTGATTTTTATGCATATCTGTATCTCCCAGCAAAAATAAAAAGTATATCCTTCTACAGTTTATATTGTGGTTCTAGTCATTAAAAATTATGTATAGATTAAAACTAAGCAAAAAACTCTTTGGATTATATGGAAGCTAATTTATAACTTTGATAATTACACACAGCTTTGGATTTTTGCTTTGTTTTTTTCTGTTCAGCTTTGCTTACCTTCATAAGTGTCCAGTTATATTTTCAAAAGTTCTTTGAGGAGAAGGACAATTCTTGTCATGACAGACTGTGACATGAATTGTTGGTCATTGCACATTCCTGACCCCACCCACTTAACACCAGCAGCACTTTCCAGCCATTATGGAACCCGAAATTTTTCCACAAATTCCAGTGCTTCGCAGCATATTGTGATAACCCCTAGGAAAGCCCTAACTACAGCAAGGGGGACCCTGATTTATATCACAATCAGTCTCTGGTTGTGATATAAATCAGTGTAACTTACAAGGGCAGTTTGTTAATTTATAATAAATTTAAAGGCTTCATTCTCTGAGAACAAGCAATTCTACTCACAATCATATACTCCAGAGAAACCATAGTTCATGACTTGGGGAAGAATGTACGTGAATGATTATTGCAGCACAGAGAAAAACTGAAATGGCCTAAATGTCTATAAACAGGAGAAGGGACAAATAAATTGTGACATATTCTTGCAATGGAATACTTGCTAGCTATACATATAAAATGATAGATGAATTGATAAGTTTTGAAAACATAAAATTGAGAAAAAGTTGTAGAGGGAGCTATACAGTATGATGTCAATTGCATAATTTTAAAAATATGAGACCAACGCTTTACATTGTTCAATATAACAAGTATATGTAGTAAGAAACCAGTTAACTCACATCAGTGTTGAGACAGGCTTTTCTTCTAGCAAGGGTGGGAGAGGAATCTAATATGTTACTTTTAGAAACAAAAGTTTCACGGTAGATATATCAAAATGTTTCTGTTGTTAACCTGATATCTATGAGAGTTTCTTCTATTATTCTCTATAATAATGTATAGTTATTTTTTCAACCTTACTGTTTTATTTAATTAGAACCAGTATATTTTTTAAGGCAAGTTTTTTGTTGGTAACAGAAAAGATTTTTTTTTTTTCATAAGTCTTTCATCTTACATTTGAAATATTTCCTTACAAATAACTTCTCCCACCGGTCTCTTGATAACCTCAATTCTCCCTGTGTTATAAGAAATCCACACTTTTTGGATAAAACAATGTATTGCTCGTCTTTTTTTTTCCCCCTTAGCTTCTAGCTGGAATGTGGAGGTAGATTTCATATGAAAATAAACACGTGGAATGTGTGTTACTGAATAAATGATTTTGCCCTGTGTCAGGAACTTTATTTCAAAGAGTGTTTGTCCTTGAAAAAATTAATCTTATGTTAAAATAGATGTGTTTTTGCTAATGTCTCAAACTTTAAAAAAGGGAAATTGTTTTCTAGATTATCTCTAAGTATTGCAGATTCTGCAACATGCATTAAAGGACAGAATACCTACTTATATTTCTTTTCTCTTTTGTCTTTTTTTTTTTTTTTAATGGTAAAGATCTATCCAATAAGAAGTTACAAATAGGATAGTATTTAAAGCTATGCCGAAGCTGTTGAAAAATTTTGTTTTACTTTTGAACTTTGGACAGTTGCAGACCAACAGAGACTTGGTGGCAAGCACCATAAGGCAGTGACCTATCAAACTCAAACTTCTGTGTAAAGCGAAACTAGTGGAGTAAAAGAGGGTATCCGTAAGTGACGTAGCATCAGGGTGATAAAAACAGATGAGGGTCCATTCATATTATCTTCCTTGTGACTGTGGACTCCAGTTTAATTTAATTTGTATTATATTTATTTTGTGTTCCCAGACGCTTAAGATCTCAGCAGGCTAGGTGTTTACTCCAAGCAGGGACATGCTAAGAGGTCAAGTCAAATTCTGGAACTTAGAATACGCAGGTCACTTCAGAAGTACCTCGACACTAATTTAAAAACTATGAGACCAACACTTTACATTGTTCAATATACATGCATATGCAGTAAAAAACCAGTAACTCCTAACCAGTAATTCCTATTGTCGCTTAGGTAAGCTATTTGTTCAAAGTGGGCATTAAATGTTGTTGAATAAATAGATTAATTGGATTTGTCACAGTAGGGCAGCATTCTTCATTTAGCCTGAGAACTGGCTTCCATCAGCAGCATCAGATGTTGTTTTAGAGTTGCAGGAATATGTATCATGGTGACAATTCAGAGATTAGCTTTACTTATGAAAAATACGCATTTCTATTAAAGCCCATTATGCACTGTCCTCATTGATTCACCTAAAATTTTATTAAGGTTCTTGCACACAGACCCTGTTTTAATGTGTAAGAAAAACTCTTTGTTAACCCCAAATTTGCTACTTGGAAAGTGTTAGAGAAGGGTTCTCTGTGAAGGGCAGTCCATGACCCTGGCATGCCTGTTTTCTTCCCCTGCCCTTCCACAGAGCAGTTTTAAACTTCAAGCCCTGGTTGTGATTTTCAGTCTTCAGTCAATCACTAATTCATTCATCTGGTTAGTCAGTCAGTCGATAAATGTTTATTAAGTACCATTTTGTGCCATGCGTCATTATAGGTGCTGGGATAGAGCAGGGACAAAACACGGAAATCTCTGCCTTCACAAAGCTATTCTGAGGGGAAACAGACAAAGTGAAACATCTATCATCTATCTATCTAGCTATTATCTATCTATCTATCTATCTATCTATCTATCAATCATCTATTCATCTAACTATGCCAGATCACCTAAAATGCTAAGGAGAAACTAAAACAGAATGGGAACTAGGACGTATGTAGGCTAGAGAGGAAGAGCAATAGTGGTGGTGGCCAGACCACAGTAAGATAGGCTGACCAGGCTTTTCTAACCAGGTGGACATTTGATTGAAGATGGGAAGAAAGGGAGAAAGTCAGTCTGTGACAGGAGCTTTCCAGGTGGCCGGATCAGCACGTGTAAAGATCCCAAGGCTGGGGTGTGCCTGGTATGTTCATAGATCCAGGACAATGCCAGGATGAAAATCTCAGTGTTTGCCTGAACTCTGAAGTCAAGTATCTCTCTCTATCTCTCTCTCTCTCTTTTTTTTTTTTTTTGGTCTATCATCTTGACCATCCTCTCAGGTTTCTTCACCATGATCCTTTCTTGAGTTATAAAATCCAGGGCATGAGAATGCATTCAGGTTTCCTCTGAGGAATAGTAAAACTTGGGATTTAGCTCCTTTCCCTCTGAAGCAGAGTATTTTTCAGCCATCCACATTCCCAATTCCCCTCAACCTGCAATTTTATGGCACATATCTTCCTTAAAGGTTTCATGGTTCAAATGTTCTGACCTCTTCAAATTGTGTGTACAACTGTCAATATTAAAGATAGGGCCACATCTGCATTTAAAAAGGTAACCGAGCCTAAAGGAAAATGGGTGTATCAATATCACTTGTTTTATGAAATATATTTTTGATATACCATATTATCAGACTAAGGAAACTATTTAAATAGAGGGAAAAATAAGAATTGCATCAATTGAATATTGGTACATTATACAGCTTCATTTTTTTCTAAAATGCTGCTTGACTATCATGTGCAAAAAGTTCCTGATTTATATGGATTTGTTTTTCAGTGAGCACAAATGTACCCTGAATATATCCCTTGGTTTTTAAATCTTTTTGAGGTACCAGAAATGTTTTCAAATTTGCTTTACCTTGAACAATGTAAGAAAACTCAAAACCTAATTCTGAACTCATGTCTATAGAGTATTACTTGTTAAGATTTACATGCTCATTCAATTAATTATAAAAGCCCTCTCTTACTCTGAGCCATTCATACATTGTTTCAAACTGTCATAATTACTGCAGCTGTGTATCTCCTACTATTAGTTTCCTCTCATCTCTTCATTTTTTCCATTTTTGACTGTTTTCCTAAAAACATTAACTTTATTTACACTTATATCAGCATAAAATCCCTCTGGTTAGTTCTTATAAACATATTATTCTGTTAAATTCAGCTTACTAAGTTACAACTTATATAAAATCTAATCATTTTAATTGCACAGTTCAACAGGTTTTACCCACGTAATCACCACCCGAAAGGGTCTTTCATGCCCCCTCCCAACACGCACCATCCACATCTGGCCCCAGCCAAGAGCTACTCTACCTTCTATCATTTCAGATTAAGTCTGTTCTTCTGAGAGTTTCATATAAATGGAATGTTACAGCCTGTGCTCATTCCTGTCTGGATTCTTTGACATGATTTTAGATTGGTCATGTGATTGCCTACCAATAGTTTGTTTCTTTGTACTTCTGGTCGGTATTTCCCTGCGTGCTATATCATAATTTGTTTATTCACTCATCTATTGGTGAACAGTATTAGGGTTTCCAATTTTTGGCTATTATGTATAAAGCTTCTCTAAATAAACATATGCAAGTCTTTGTAAGGACATTTTTTCATTTCTTTTCTACTTAGCAGTATAATTGCTCTACTTCATAAAATTCCACGTTCAACATTTTAAGAATGTTAAACTATAAAACTCTTCCAAATGGGTTGAACCATTTTAAATTTTCACCAGGATTATATGAGAGTTTCAGTTACTCTACATCCTTACCAAAACTATATTGAGTGTGTGTGTGTGTGTGTTGGGGTGTGTTTTAATTTTACTCATTCTAATGAGTCTGTAGGTCTATCTCTATTGATTTTATTTGCATTTCCCTCAAGGTTAATGTTGGGTATCTTTTCATTTGCTTATTGGCCATTTGTATATCTTTATTTCCAAAGTGTCTTTTTAACTCTTCCTCATTTAAAAAATTGAGTTTGTGTCATTAGTATAGGGGTTACAGAAGATATTTTTAATATATTTTCTGGGAATTAGTTATTTGACAAGTGTATAAGTTGCACATATTTTCCCCCTGTCTGTGGTTTAACTTTTTATTTTTTTAATTATGTCTTTCAAAAAGCAGAATTTTCTATTTTAATGAAGGTCAATTTATGTTTTTCTTTTATGGTTAGTTCTTTATGGGTTCTATGTAAGAAATTTTTGCTTTCCACAAAGACACAAGAGTTTTCTCTTATGTTTTTTCTACAAGTTTTTATAAATAGTTTTTACATTTAGATCTATGATCTATTTTGAGTTAACTTTCATTTATGTGGGGAGGTAAAGAAAGTTTGAGGCTCCTTATTTTTCATATATATACCTAGAAATCCCAGCACCTTTTGTTATAAAGATGCTATCCCTTATTAAATTTACACTGGCATTCTTTTTTTTTTTTTTGAAGATTTTATTTATTTATTTGACAGACACAGATCACAAGTAGGCAGAGAGGCAGGCAGAGAGAGAGAGGAGGAAGCAGACTCCCTGCTGAGCAGAGAGCCCTATGCAGGGCTCAATCCAGGACCCTGGGATCATGACCTGAGCCGAAGGCAGAGGCTTTAACCCACTGAGCCACCCAGGCACCCCAACACTGGCATTCTTTATTGAAAATCAATTGACCATGTGTATGTATGTGTGTATATGTGTGTGTGTGTGTGTGTGTGTGTGTGTATGGGTGCAGACTCATACATATATGGTCAATTGATTTCTGGACTCTCTATTCTGTTGCCTTGAGATATATAGATATCTATATATCTAGATATATAGATATATATATAGATATATCTATATATCTAGATATATAGATATCTATATATATATTTGTTTGTTTTGTTTTTGTTTTTGTTTTTTTACTCTGGTAATATTGTCTTTATTCTCAAATTTTTTCCTCAATTTATAGTAAGTCTTCAAATAAGGCAAAATCCCCAAATTTGTTTTCACTATTTTTGACTATTATCATTTCCATATAAATTCTAAAATCAGCTAGTCAATTTCTAAAGAAATCCATTGAGTTTTATTTGGGATTACTTTGAATCTATGAATGACTTTGGGCAAAATTTTGAAAGCTGTCTAATGATCCATGAAAATGTTATATTGCTATGTTTCTCCATTTATGTACATAAGTCTGCTTTCTCAGTGTTTTACATTTGTCAGTGTACACATCTTACAAATATTTTGTTAAATTTATTCTTTTTTAAAGATTTATTTCTTTATTTTAGAGACAGAGAGAGAAAAAAGGTGAGGGGTTGAAGGAGAAGGAGAGAGAGTCCCAAGCAGATTCTGTACTGGGAGCAGAGCCCAAAGGAGGGCTTGATCTCATGACCCTGAGGTCACAGCTGACAGCAAGAGTCAGATTCTCACTTGCACCACCCAGGTACCACTTGTTAGATTTATTAAGTTATTTTTTTTCTTGTAATTTATGTTCAATAATTTATTGAGATTGAAATGCAGCTGATTTCTGTATACTGGTCATAACTGTGCAAAACTCCCTCTAGTAGTATAGAAATGATCTTTCAGCAAAACAGACCAATTTTAGGCATACTTGATAAGTTATTCTTTCCAAACCTGGATCAAAATCTTGCCTTCCCATTGTTCAAGGTCTGAAACAGAGATTTTTATATATTTCATCTAATTTCCTGGTTGTTTACAGTGGGAATGTTAATTTCAGACTCTATTGTTCCCTCGTGGCCTTAACTGGAAGCCCACAGATCTTTGCTTTTCTCTTTTAATTTTTAATATTTTTAATGTTTATGATGTAATTCAAGGAGATTATATTCCCTTAAATATTAAACTTCTAATCTAAGCAAAGGAAATGATTTTTTCACTTTTTTAAAAGCATTTTTATGTTTCTCAGCAGAATTTTAAAATGTGCTTAGTATTTTTACACTTTGTATTTTTAATTTGATACTTGTAAATTGCACTGCTAAGCAATTGTTTGGATAGCATATGTTAATGTTTTGTACTAATGCATACTTTTTCTCTTTTAAAGTTTAAATTTTTGACATTTCTGTTAATAGAGTGAATATATTAATCAGGATCTATTTTTGTTTATTTTGTTTTGAAGGGTGAGTGGCTCCTTTTTTCCTCCCCCCTCCCTTCCTTCTTTAAGTAATTTTTATATTTTAAATAGCAACAGTTTGCTGAGATTCTTCTTTGATTAATTTTGACCATTTATTACAAAATCCTTCATTTTCACTGTGGATTGTAACATTTTGTATAGTGTTGATTACAATACCCTCTGTACTGAGTTACTGAGTTACTGTTCTCTTTTATTCTCTGGTTATTGCCCTATCAGCATATCTAATAGTGTGTATTCACTTTTTGTTTTTTTTTCATTAAATTATTTTGTACTTGATGATTTAATTTAAAAATCTTTAAAATTCTTTTAACAGTAATATATTTTTATTCTGTTTCATTAATTTTGATTTTTTGTTTATTCCCCTTTTCTCCTTCCCATACTTAAAAAAAATGATCTTTTCTGTCTAAGTTCACAGCCTAATCGATTTATATTCATTAATTCTTTTAGCGATAGTTTAATGTCACTCATTTTCCTCTGGGAAAATTTGTCTTTGATTGTATCTAGTCTTCAGTACCAAACCTTTATGGCTATAATCAATTTATTTTTCTTCTTCTCCACCCCATCAGTGTTAGGACACCCAAGTCTGGAGAAAAATCCGATTCACTCTATTTAAACAGGTTGCACTGGAATGTGCTATGCACTGGATTTGAATTTAATTAGTGGCGTGAGTCATTTCTCAAATGGGATAAGGCAAGGGAGACAGTGGGCTAAGCATATAGAAATCACTATCTCCAGTGTTTAATAAGTTGAACATTAAATGACTGAGAATAATTTTCCTTCCTCATAGTTGATAAATTCAAAATGAGCAAGCTGAGAGAAGTTATGTACATTTTGATGGGCACTAAACTTTAGAGCTCAGCATCAGGCTTACCAATCATATTTTCTCCAATTGATGTCTTATTGCCTGTCGTGGCAACTTAGAACTCAGTGTTACTCCTTATAGTCTTAATTGAGGGATGCTCCAGGTATGACCCACCTGTTCTCCTGAACCATGACTAGTTAGCCTATTTTAACTTGAACAATGACGTGATAAAATTGTAACACATTGAACGGTAGTGTAAAAATAATGACAAGAGAAAGAGTGGCTTGAGATAAGGAAACAAAATGTGTAGAGGCCTCAAAGAGAGGTGCTTGTGCAAGCAGTAAGATGCCATTGTTCATGTTAAGCAACAGTGAAAACATGAATTCTTGTCTACCAGCTTTTTAAACTCTCTTGGAGATAATTAACAAATATAAGTCTCTCTCCAAAGCAACACTCTGTTTGGCCCCTGACTAACAGGTAACTCCATTCCCAAAGATACTGGTCTAATTCCCTCTCCCTGGTGAAAGAGCTCAGGGGAAGTACAGCTCTGTCTCTCTTTTTCAATTACATCTACCTACTCCCAACAGGCTTCACCCAAACAAGTCCAAGGATTCAAAACAAGATGTTTTTCTTTTGAACATGTCCAACTTGGCTCAGCCTCCCTGCAGTGCAGTTCCAATATGATTCAATATGATTCTGGAGTAAAATCAAATGATGTTTGTTTCCTTTTTTTCATCTACTGTAAGGAAGTTTCTAATCTCACAAGGCAATTTTCTGATTTCTCTGAGATTCACATTAAAAAATTATGTCTACCCTTAAAAAGTATAACAGATGAGAGTTTTGCACACTTAAATTCCTCCACTAAATTGAAGTAACAGAAAATTGAGATGTTTTATGATGGGACCATCTCTAATTTGTATATATTAGTGAAATAATATTATCCTTAGTTATTCCATGCTAAGTAGGCTAAATATTTATATTGATCATCAGTGTATCTACCCAGTTATTGAAGGATAATAGTAAAACAATGGCCCACTAATAACTATATTTTAAACAATTCATAACATTAAATTAAAATTCTCAGTCTCTTCATGTCTTTAGTAACTGAATGATTACTAAAAGATCACAGTTAAAAGAAGGTATAACTTAGGTTACATCACCTCACTATGTGATCCCAAGTCCCAAACTATGTCAGCCCATTGTTCAATACTTTATTTTTCATTGAGTCAGATGTTAATGCTTATATTACTCTAGCCAACAAGCCAATGGACTTATCTAGTTGGTTGTGTTACCACTAAAGTCAAGTCGTTTGAGGCCAGAAAAGAAGAGTAATCTGGAATTCAGCAGAACACATCAGTATTTTCCATTTTCTTCTTGACTAGAAAATTATAAAAATACATGCACCAAATATGACACAAATAGAATTTCTTATTGAACTGTTAGCAAGGTACCAAAGATGTATTTTTCTTTTGCAATCATATGTTACTACTGTAATTAATACTATTTACATAGACAATAGTTGACTTTTGTGTGCACAAATGTCCCTTGTTCTCTTGTGTACTCATTAGCACTATAATAGGCAAGATATTGAAGTAAAATTATTGTGGATTAAGGAGTATATCATATAGTGTGCAATATACCGATACAGTTTAACTCACAATGGGTAAGAATGCTACCATTTATAAGTCATCTAAGAACTTCCCCAAGAGATAGTAACTAATTTGCTATATTAAGGACTTTTAAAGAATGTGCTATACAGATGGCTAAGTCCCACACAATGCTTCTTTTCCCCCTAGCTTTATTGACAGATAATTGACATATAAGACTGTATAAGTTTAAGGTGTCAAATGTGATGATTAGATACAAATATATTTTGTAAAATAATTACCACAACAAAGTTAATAGTATCTCTATCATCATACAGAATTACTTTTTTGTATGTGTTTGTGTGATAAGAACATTTAAGATCTACTCTCTTTGCAACTATCAAGTATATAATTCAGTATCATTAACTGTAGTCACCTTGTTATACATTACATACCTGGAATTTATTCATCTTATAACTAGAAGTTTGTACCCTTTGATCAGCATTTCCTCACTTTCTAGCCCATGGTAACCACTTTTTCACTCTCTGTTTCTAGAAGTTTAGCATTTTAAGATTCTACATGTTAAGTAAGATCGCACAATGCTTGTCTTTCTCTGCTTGACTTATGTTGCTTAACATAACGCCCTCAAGGTCCATCCTTGTTGTCATGAATGGCAGCATTTCCTTCATTTTTATGGTTGAATAATATTTCCATTGTGAGTACACACACACACACACACCACACACACACACACACACACACACTCGCACCCTGTATTTTCTTTATCCATGCATTTCTCATTGGACACTAAGGTTGTTTCTATGTTTTGGCTATTATAAATAATATTGCAAAGAACATGGGGTATAGATATCTCAACGAAGTAATTTTGTTTCCTCTGAATATACACCCAGAAGCAGGACTGCTGATTGATATGGTAGTTCTACTTTTAATTTTTTTATCTTCATACTGTCCATAGTGGCTGCACTGATTTACATTCTCATTAGCAACAGTGTAGAAGAATTTGTTTTTCTTTGTTTTTCTGATAATAGACATTGTAACTTGTGCAGGGTGCTATCTCCTAGTTTTGATTCCCACTTCTCTGATACTAGTGACATTAAGTGTCTTTTCATGTACTTGCTGGCCATGTGTGTGTTGAATTTGGTTTTGCTACTGTTTGGTTTAGAATTTTTGCATTTATATTCATCAGGAATATTGGCCTGTGGTGTTCTTTTCTTATAGTGTATTATTCTGGCTTTGGTATCACAATAATACTTTTCTTGTATAAGGGGTTTGGAAATATTCCCTCCTCTATCAACTTCTGGAAGAGTTTGAAAAGAATTGGAGTTAATTCTTTAAATATTTGGTTGAATTCACCAGTGAAACCATCTGGTCCTGGGCTTTTTTTGTCAGGGGGTTTTTGCTGACTCGATCTCCTTACTCATTATTGGTCTGTTCAGATGTTCTCTGTTCATGACTCAGCCTTGGTAAGTTCTGTGTTTCTAAGAATCTATCCATTTTTTCTAGGTTATACAATTTGAGGGGGCACCTAGTTGTCTATAGTAGACTGTTATGATGCTTTCTATGGTATCAGTTGTGATATCTTCCTTTCTTGCTGATTTTATTTATTTAGTAATCTCTATTTCTTAGTATAGCTACAGTTATGTCAGTTTATCTTTTTAGAAAGCCAGTTTAGTTTAATTTGATCTTTCTCTTTTCTGGTTTCTATTTCTGCCCTGATTTTTATGTCCTTTTTTATGCTTTTCCCCCCTTCACTTACAAATTAGTTGTTTCTTTTATTTTTTTTTCCTACTTCCTTGATGTGTAAAGTTAGGTTGGTTACTTGAAATCTTTCTATTCTCTTAAAGTAAGTATTTATTGCTATAATATTCACTTTAAAACTGCTTTTACTGCTTCCAATAAGTATTTGGTATGCTTTGTTTCCATTTTTGATAGTCTCAAGATGTTTTTTAAATTTTCCTTGTTTGGTTATTTCTTCTTTGACTCATTGGTTGTTTAGAAATCTGTTTATTTCCACATGTTTTTGCATTTCCAGTTTTTCTCCTGTTATTAATTTTTAGTAAGACCTTCATCCCTTTGATATATTCTGTTCTGAGCTCTGGCTTCTGTCACCTAGTTATGTAGTTCACAAATTAAATATTCTAAAGTAGACAGGAAAGGAGTAGTTCTCTTTGCCTGCACCTCCACACAGCTGGGGAAGGTCAATTACACGCTCTTACTTTTCTCTGTAGGAGAAATTGCAGGCCAAGGAAGTTTCTTTTGGCACTGAGCTGTGCCACCTTGGATAGTGATGCTATGGGTACAATAAACGATTATTCTTGCTGAAATCAATGCATCCAGTCTGAAAAAAAACTTTTCCTACAATTCTGCTGTCACTTATTCGCTAGAATCCTGGAATTCTACAGGATACTTCTTGTCTGTGGGTCATTATCAAAATTGGTATCCTTTGGGAGCAAGGTGGTAGAAAGCTCTTAGTCTGACATAATAAGGTTGTCATTCTCTCCCATACAGTGCTTCTTCATGGCAAAGCTGGATACAGCAGCAAGAGAATATATGACTTATCACTGTGGTAACTTAATGCTGGTAGGACAACAAGCAGTACTTTGCCTACAGCACATCTCCCCCGCCCCTTCCACCTTGACACTCTTTCTCACCTAATTTTCAGCAGTGAAAAGACTATCTTATAACTTTCTGTTCAGGGATCTGAGATGAACTTTCTCTCAAAGCAAGAAATACATATGGTCTTCTTTAACTCATTCTACCTACAAAATGTTTATAGCTGATATAATGTAGGTTATAATCTTTTAGAAATGTGGAATCTAATAAGTCACAAATGATACTATAAATCAATAACACAAAAGGATTACTCTCTAAAGCCTGACTTTTAGTAACTGTGATGAGAAGACTATGGAAGATGTCTTTCCAACCTTCTTGGTATATCTGTGATTACATATTATTGGAGGTCCTTATGTTTGTAGATAATGTTGGACCTAACTTCAGTATTTACGAAATGGTTGAGACAAAAACATTTTTTTTTTTTTTTAATTTGAAAGCTGAAAGGTATGTTAGAAGTTCATTTCGCTTTTTAAGTTTCTTCCTATGGTCTTGATAAACCTAGAGATAGGAGTAACCCTGGATTGCTTTAGAAACAATGTACAAATGATTTTATCTCATATATTAACAAAAATGCACTATTTCCAGGACATCTGTTGTCTTTTTTTAGTTGTGCCAGAATATATCATTTTTTCAGCTGGTCCACATTACTATCTTAATCATTCAAAGTACTGTTGAGAAGTTTCTGGATCTTCTTGTCAATACACTAAGACTCTTTAGAATGGCTCATTAAATGACACAGTGGTTACTTTTAAGTTAGTCAACGTATTTCCTTTACTAATCTTTGCCTTCAACAGAATGATTCTAAGCCATCAGGTGTAATATTGCAGGAAAAAGGAAATTCAACAGCATATATTTTCTTATTGCCATTTGTCATCCAATTGTGGGACTGTATTTTAGAGATGAAGTTAAATCAACTTCGTATACTTGCATCAAGTACATGAAGTCATATGAAATACTCATTTTTACTAACTGGTATGATTTTATATAGCATGTTCTTTATAGTCAGCAACTGAACTGTGCCATTTATGGTTGGAGTTCTAAAATATACACATAGGTAGCCTACTGTTAATTTGAAGACAAATGTTCATATATCCAAGCTATTCTATTAATAATTTTAATTATAAAGGGTGGGGCGCCTGGGTGGCTCAGTGGGTTAAGCCACTGCCTTTGGCTCAGGTCATGATCTCAGGGTCCTGGGATCGAGTCCCACATCGGGCTCTCTGCTCAGCAGGGAGCCTGCTTCCTCCTCTCTCTCTGCCTGCCTCTCTGCCTACTTGTGATCTCTGTCTGTCAAATAAATAAATAAAATCTTTAAAAAAAATAATTATAAAGGGTGAAAAATGCATTGTTTAAGAAGATCTTATTAGATTATTTTGTATTAATATCCCAGATCTTCTGTTCTTATATTTAATAATGGAGAAAACTGAAGTAAAGTGATGAATCAAAGATAAAAAAGTAGCTCATCTGTAACCATAACTCAGGTTTCATTTGTTCAATCCCTGTATCTTTTCCTGTCAATCATATTCAATTTAACATGACAATATATTTTCTTTCATTGTTCTCTACTTGCCATGATTGAATCATAAATAATAAATTCAGATTTATATTTACAACTGTAAACTATCTTTGCATCCCTCATGGAGCCTAGTGCATAGCTCAATAAACCATACACTATTACATATTTGTTGCATGGAATTTTTCTTGAAAAACCTGATTAGTGATTGGAGAGCTAAGTGGGAATAAGAATAAGAATAAGAATTCATGCTTCATGGTCTTTCTACTTGCTTTCTAGATACCACGATTGAGATATGACTCACTGCTCACCTCTGAGGAGCCAGCCACTATCTCTTGACCATTTCTCTTCACCTTATTCACTTAATGATAATTAGTGGTTTTATGAATTCTATGCATTTGGCAGCCTATATGAGTATCCGAGAAACTTTAATACAGCAGTATTGTATTATCCCACCAACTCTACCTTCACATTTTGATTTTTTTTCCCCTTAGAACACCAGGTTTGCTTTCATTACAAATCTTATGAGTTTTATGGATTTCATTATAATGTGAATCCACAGAAATTTGAGGATTAGGAAGTAAAATCATTAGTTATATCTTCACGGATGGCTATGGTCACCTAAGAAAACCTTGTAAAGTTGTCATAAAATGATTCCTAAGACATTTTAAATGACTTATAAAAAGAAATGCTGCCAGGCAGCAATCCCTTTGGTAGCTAAGGATATAAAACACACTGTGTATAGGGAAGAAGTGTCTAAATGACCACGCAACAGTGTAGTGCTCCCTGCTAAACTAGTGTAGCACCATTAAAAGTTGCAATAAAGAGGGCAGGTCATTGGCAGACCAAGGATGATGGCAGAGGGATTTAATCAGCCTTTTACAATGGGTTCATTTCTCTGCCTGTGATTTTTATAAATAGTGTGATCTTAGAACAACAACAACAAAAAGTATCCATTCTTTCTTTGAAGTTCCAACCACAAAACCTGTAACTCAGGTCCTGATAATTCTTCTATGACATTAATTTAATAATCTTTCCAAGCCCTTGCTATCCCCTTTCCAAAATTTTCCTTCTTCTAAATACCTACATATATGAAGCCATCTCACAATCAGGTGGACACAGCAGACTCATTGCTGTTTTCAGAGCTCTGCTACTATCCTCCAGGAAAAGACACATCTTTAGCAGGGGCCCTTACTTTAGAGGCAACCTTAGCTTCCAGAGCTTTCATTTTGTAACCTACCAAGACTGAATAATTCCCTCCTCTCCTCTATTATCTAGCTCCTTTTCCCTCTTACTTTGAAGACCTTCTTTTTCACTTTTCTCTTCTCCATCTGCCATCCCCATCTTCATCTTCCCAGGATTATTTGGATCACCTTTTTCCTGCTTGAAAAGCTACTGGAAATGGTGGATGGTATTGATTTGATCACCAAAATCCATATTCAGTGTAAACATTTGGGAGTTTCAGTACAGTGCTAAAAACTTGATTTTTTCTGCTTTGAAGAAAGAAAATTCCAGAGAGCTAGTATTAACACGAGCAAGGCAATTAATGGATATGGATGAACTACATATTAGGGAGCATGAAATACCCCAGGCTACAAGAGGCAGAGGGAATATTGAGGGTAATATAAATAACATATGCTATAATCTAAAGACTTTTGTGTTACATGGAGGTGTCTTTTTCAAAGTAGGCATTACTGTCTGCTTCCAAAATGTAAGCTATTTTTTACAATCTGTTCTAGAGTTAACAATGTTCTATAGAGCATAGGTGGGGAGAGATAGGAGGAGAAAGATATATAGAAACACAGAGAAGCAGTGTTAAAGCTCTATCTAACTATCTATCTATCTACCTACCTATCAGATTGTTAGAGAGCATAGCATCTCCCAGAGAGGGAGAACAGAGCAAGGTGCAAAACTGCAGAGAAAGTTCCAGGAATGCTTGTCAGAGTATATGCAGAACAGGGATCTATTCTAAAGAAAAAAACAAAGCAAGTAAATTGCTTTTTTTTGGCAACTGAAACATTAATGAAGGGCCAACTCTAAACTACAGCATTTCATAGATGGGTATGGTTAGTAAAACCAGAGAAACAGAAGTTAGCAATGCACTAAGTAAAGAAGAAGCACCAAGAAGTGTAAACAGAATCGATTTACAATTCTCTATAATTGCTATACTAAGTACTTTCTTGAGCCCAAGATCAACATAGATATCTCAAAGAGCATCAACTCTTGGTACCCAACCAGGATAATAAAAGGAGAAAATCTATTGGACTAGTCTTCTAGGCTAAATATTTTCCTAATTTTTTGATGAGGAAGGACACATATTTATACTTGAAATTTCCTGCGTCTTATATGGTTCATTATATTTTTACGTAAGCTAACTGTATAGAAATTTGCATAGACGTTTCACTCTGTAGTCAAAAAAGAGCCAATGTTGTCATGGTAAAATACTGAAAGAAAGAATGCTCACAGATTTGGTTTTATAAAAATGTATGAACTCAGTGTTTTTATTTGTCAACAGTAATGCAAACCTACTAAGGGCTGTCCAAATGAAGCTCTTCGAAGATGACGACTTTATGTGGTTAAGTCCTTAGTATGCTGCACATTACCAAAATGTAATTTTGAAATTGACACATTTATATTAAGCACTTTGGTTATACTTAAAATTTTAAGGTGTTTCTATAATGTCTAATTTATCCATTGCCTTTATAAACACCAAGGGAGATTAATAATAAGTAGAAATTTGATTATATCTCTTATAATAATAAGTAGAAAATGATTATATCTCTTCATTAATGTTTC